>NC_050452.1:6488958-6736458 GCF_903995425.1 Onychomys torridus | reverse complement strand
AGGACATGAAAAAGTTAGATTGCAATGCATAGCATATCACAGATACCCTATGGATATGTAGGAAGAGAGCTGATTATGAGGTCAAGAAGACATCTGATATTTTACTTGTCTTATTTTACTAGTTTATAGGTCCATAAACTAGTTCTGAAAAACCTAGTCATAATCCTCCTGTTGACAAAAGCAAACAAAATCTGTAGTGGGCTGTGGCGGTTTGAATGAGAAATGGCCACAGACTCATGTTTCTGAGCACTTGGTCCCCAGTTGGTGGTGCTGTTTGAGGGATGTTATGGAACCTTTGGGGGTACAGTCTTCTTCCGGAGTGTGGATGAAGATGTGACCAGTCACTTCCTTGTTCTGCTGGCTTGCCCTTTTCCTGTCAAAATGGACTGTCCCTTTGTAACAGCAAACCAAAATAAACTCTCTTCCTTAAGTTGCTTTTGTTCATGGTTTTTAATCATGGCAACAGAAAAGTAACTGATAATTTTCACATAAAGTTAGAGACCAATGTCAACAAGCCTTTGTTGATAAATTGTACTAGTAGTCATATCAAGCAGTGTCAACTAAGCTATTATTCTATCCATTGTTGAAATTGTGTGCTCCATGATTTCAGTGTATTTTTTTAAACCGAGTCTTCATTAGAATCTTGAGATATATTTTCATTATCTTATTTTATAAGTGAAGACACAGATTCAGAATGAATGAATTTTCTACATGATTAAGTGGCAGAGGTGATATTCACAACAAATTTATGAATTCTGGAGTCATCACCTGATGAGCACAGTATGTTTCCTGGGTTCAATTTTATGTGCTCCTACAGTCATATCTGAGAGAGAAACTGGGCTCTAACATGCTGTGCCTGTCAGCCCTGAGAGTCTGAGATCACACAGGTAAGACAAGATATGCAGGTACAAATCTATCTTCTACCCTTGGACAAGAACACCCACTTATCTCTTTAAGAGTATGGGTTTGAGGAAAGAGCTGAATGATAATTAAGTGGCTATGATACAACTTGATTTAGAGAGAAAACACACGTCAGGGGTTTAGAAACTGTGACCCTGCCATAGAAACACTTGCCCAAGGAGCTGCAGCTGGCCTAAGAAGCAGAGGGATGAGAGCTTTCCATACAAAGTCACTAAGAGGCCATGGGGATTCGAGGCTCAGCAGTTACCACTGCTTCTACCAACTTCCTGGGAAAATAATTGCTAATTGGTGAGCTGCCAGCCAATTGTTTAATTTCCCCTTAGGCTAGTTGGACCCTGGTCATGAACACCTCAAACCCATGCTCTCTGGCAAGCCTGCCTGGAACTCTGTTCAGGGATGATATCTGCCTTGCTGTGACTGTGTTCAGGCAGAGTGGGCAAGGATTGTGAGAAGGCCTGTGTCTACTACTGTTCAGGACAACAGCAGGATGGATGGGCCAGTCAGTTTTGTTGTGGCCATGATACCATGCCTGACAGAAACAAACTTGAGGAGGATTCTGTTTGTTCACGGTTTCAGAGATTTGAGTCCATCATTGTAGGGAGGGTGTGGTGGAGCACCACAGCATCCAGAAGACAAAAGACCAGGGGAGGGTTTCTGAGCTAGCAAGAATGCTCCATCTGTGGAACAGTACCACCCACATTCAGAGTGGGTCTTCCCTTCTTGGCTTCCCTTCTCTGGAAAAGTGCATGGAGACACTCCTAAGGATGGGCTTTATCAGTCTCCTAGGTGCTTCTGATCAAAGTAAAAAAAAAAAATATATGAAGTTTATCCATCACAAAGGGCTACCAAGGACCTGACAAAGAATGCTGTGGGCTTGAGCTCCTAGGAGACCACACAGTCAGGGTTGTAGTTTGAGGTTTTCTTTTCTTTCTTTCTTCCTTTCTTTTTTTTCTTTTCTTTTTTTTTTTTTTTTTTTTTGGTGGAAGTTTCAAGACAAAGTTTCTCTGTGTAGCTGCTCACTCTGTAGACCATGCTGGCCTTCAACTCATAGAGATCAGCCTGTCTCTGTCTCCCAAGTGCTGGAATTAAAGGTATGTGCCATCACCACCCAGCTTGTAGTTTGAGTTCTTAATGAACAGAACAGAACAAATGGTGTGAAGAGTCTTTAAAAAAATCTACTTTTTAGCAAATCCTCTAAATATCTCCAATGGTAATGAATATCTATCAATCTAGCCCACTAATTATTGAGATCAGATAAAATGGTTAATATCTGCCTAGAAGTGGACAGGTGACTTCAGAGACAGAATCATGGTGTGGCTATTCAAATTGCTTAACCTCACGTTCATCTTTAGTAGCATCAACTTTGGGAAGGCTTCCTACAAACAAGGTTACTTTTAATTCTTCAGTGAGAAGAACCAGGAGCTTGGCCAGTGGTAATCACATGATTCATGCTTGGTTCTCATCCCAAGTCGTTTTCCAGGTACAGAGACATGTTTCCCCAGAAGACATTAAATGATGTTCTTAGGAAAACTGGTGAATTTCCTGTACGAAGTTTTAAAATGAGCACGATGCTCATGGGTCCTGACAACTCTCCAGTATCCTCGCCTGGGCACCATAGTCATGGCCTGAGCATCCATCCTGGGTTATGAATGTGAGGAGTTTCTTGAACACCAAAATGGAGGAGAGGCTACACTCTCCTGCCTTCCTGCAGATTCATTATAGGCTCTAGTGAGTTAGTGCCTGGAGTTCCTGTGCTTCAAATAATGTGTATGAGTGTATATAAAATTTTTCTTTGTATTTTAAAAATAAATTTAAATGTAAACTCTCTTCTTTGTTCATAATGAACAAAATGTCTAAAGTAGTGCTGAAAATACAATTTGAATGAACAGGAACAGCATCTGGAAGCATGGCTAGTGGGAAGTACGACTGTTTGAAGAGGTTTAATTCTTCTTTTTTTCCTCTCCTTTCCTAAGCAAATGCTCTGGAAAGTTCATTTTATATCAGAACAGCTTTTTCTCAAACCTGTTTTAAAGTTAATTATCAAAAGCTCGCATCTTCTATCTCTTGCCTATGGATCCCTGCTGGGTTTGTTGTTTAGCTTTCCTTGGGAAAGAGCCGCTCTATGGAAGATCATTGACATGATGTCACAGTCCAGGGACTCTAAGCGTGCTAGCTAATCAGCTTAGACCATCAGTACCTCCTTAATGTGGGACTGGGGACCTTGCGGATGCAGGGCGAGAGCCGCACTAGGCTGCAAGCACATCACTTTATTTCTTCGGCTTTAAGCAAGAATAATTTGCCGTTTTTTCCTCCCATCTTTCTCCCTTGTTGTTTTGCCCCTGAAAACCGTGCAGCCAGAGCAACCTCGAGGGTGGACACTAAATCTTCTGATGCAGGCAGAGCAGTGATAACATCTGAACTGAGGGTGCCTTTCCAGGGCATGCTTGACAGATGTAGTGGGGCCTTTTAGGATTTAGTGCTGGAGCGTATCTATTACCGCGCTGCAGCACAGCTTGGCGGGAGCAGTGTGGTAATCTCCCATGAATTCACTCTGACTTATCAGAGCAGCTGAGCAGGTTGCTACAGGACTCCAGGGCTCTATGGCCACTTGGGAAGAGGCAGACCTTCCAAGGGAGGTTCTTTGAACTTCTTTTCTGCAGGGGCGCGTTTCTGGAGTGGGATTCTCCTGTTCTGGAATTTAGCACTCCCAACCCGTTAGCCTTTGAAGGTGTCATGTGGAATTCACTTTTACCATCCTCCTCCCCCTAGCTTCTTAGAATTTCAAGGGGTCAAACTTAATTTCTAACATGGCTAGTAGGGTCAAAGTGAATGCTTTTGTGGCATAGCAGCCTGTTGTGGTCTGTGACAGGGCCAAGTAAATAGGACGTTTGCCAGGGCACTGCTTTTCTCTATCCCTCTCTGACCCTATTTTACCTCCCTTCCATCCTTCCTGTCTTACCCTTCGCCTCTCTCAACCCCTCTCCCTTCTTGCACGTCCCTTCTTTATTCTCCTCCCTCCCCATGCCATCTTCATCCTTTCTTCTGCTCTTTTCTCTGCTCCTCCCTGGCCCTCCCACCTGCCCGGTTCTCTGTAGGTCCAGACCAAGCAGCATCTTCCCTGGCTTCTGCCCCAGGAGTCCCATTTAGTCCTAGGCCAGTGCGCTGTTGGACAGCCCAAACTCTTCTGCTTCAACAATTACCTTGGCATTTTATAAAAATACCACAATTGATCACAAACACAAATTGTTTAGATCGCAGATTAAAGTTTAATTTTGGAGTTTTGCTGTAGGGTTAGAATTAGCTCCAGAGTGTGTGCCACATAGGAGGTGCTGTAATTTGTTTTAAGGATAAGGCCTTCGGGCAACTGTGCATAAAATGAGTATGACTCCTTATTCCCACGGTTGATTTTTGAATGGGAGTGCAATTAGAATTTTTTCACCCAGAAGCACATACAGTCAGAGCAAAGATAATACCATGAATGTATATCAGCTTAGGAGACCTCTCTTGGAAATTTATTTATTGTTCACCAAGTTCTAATACAGACAGAGCTGCACTTTCTAACAACAATAAACTCACCCTTTCAGTTCAAGTCTGCTGTGTTTATAGACCCTTCAGTGCTCACGTTACAATGAGATTTCAATGGCGAGTTTTAATGTCACGCACAGAGATGTGGAAGTGGTTATTTTTCTTTATAGAACAGAATCTTCTAGAAAACATGCCCTGGTAAATCAGTGACCTCTCTGTACCCTCCATGGTGGTGCAGTTGTTCTTCCACAGAATTTTATTCCTCAGTGTTACAGAGCAGCCCCACTACAGAGAGTGGTAGGAAGGTGGGGTTTTCTGATGAGTGACAATCTGTTCTTCACGGGATAAGTTGGCATCAGTGTCCACAGCATCCTTAACCTATCAAACATTAACTGACCAGTGTGCTCTCTCTTTTCCCCCACTCCCCCATCTAATTCCTCTCTCTCTCTCTTTCTTTCTCTCTCTGTCCATTGTTTGTTTTTGGAAAAAAACTAATCTCACTGAGGTTGGTAAATAAAGAACATACCTTCCCATGCTTCTGTATTTATTATTATTATTATTATTATTATTATTATTATTATTATTATGTGTTTTAATTTTATACATCAGCCATGGGTTCCCCTGTCCTCCCCCCTCCCGCCTCCACCCCCACCTTCCACCAGCCCCTCCCCTCCATTCCCATGTCCTCCAGGACCAAGACACCACTGGGGATTCATTTAAACCTGGTGGATTCTGTACAGGCAGGTCCTGTCACCTCCTTCCAGACTGAGCATGTGTCCCTGTGTAAGCCCAAGGTTCCAAACAGCCAGCTCATGCACTAAGGACTGGTCTGGGTCCCACAGCCTGGGTGCCTCCCAAACAGATCAAGCTAGCTTCTGTATTTTTAATTAACCTTATAGACTATTTGGCTCTATTTTCTGAAGGATATTGGAGAACATCCATGAAACCATCCACTGCAATTCCTCTCAGCCCACCTCAGCAAGCTTACTAGCCCAAGTTTCAGACCAAACATATATGCCAAGCCTCTTCTAGTAAACATGAATGGATTACGGTAAATGGCCACCACTGGCATTTTTTATTTTCTCCTGGGCAGGGGTAATTTTTTAACTCAGTCAACAGGTGCCTTGTGTTGGAGCCTGGCAGGTTCACCAGCTTAGTCTGAGTGTCCCACTTGGTGGTACAGTCAGAGAGCGTGGAAGCTAGAGAGCATGTGACTTGCAAATGCACACAGGCTGCTTAGGAGGTGAACATGATTTTGTGAGTCAGATCTCTGCAGCCTGTCAGAGGCTAAAGCTGGTAGGAAGGTGTGACCAGCTTATAGAAGACCCTCATGGTATTACTGCCTTTCTCTTGGAAATAAAACCTTGGTACTTTCTTTGCCCTCAAGCTTTACTTCTTGAGAAAGCAATTCCTAAAGATTCTCTCATTTTACCCACCCCATCCATAAACATCGTGATTTGTGGCATCTGATTCCTTTTAAATATGTTTAAACTTTTAATATAACTAGACCATTTTCCCATTCCCCTTTCCTCCCTCTAACCCTTCCCATGTGCCCCTCCTTGCTCTCTTTCAAATCATTGCTTCTTTCTCATTAATCACTTTTACATACATACATGTATTTACAAATATATTCCTAAATACATAAATGCATTCGGTTCAGCCTTACAATGCTACTTGTGTGTATGTTTTCAGGGCTGATCATCTGGTCCTGGCTAACCAATTTCTGTGCTCTTTTTTGGGGAGGACGGTTTCTACTGCTCTTAGCATCCCTCAGTCACCTGGCATACAATTCTTTAAAACACTGTCCTGATTTCTCCTACAGATGCAAACCATTTGCACACTTTCTCTTTTTGAAAAGTTAAAGTCACACTTCTTTGCAAATTAATCTTTTCACTTAGTATAGTTTAGCTACATTTCCATGTCAGTAAATGAAGACACTCTTACAGGCTACCTATTGTTCTAGTGTTTGGTTGTAATAAACTGTTTAACAAGCCCTCAATGTTGGATATTTGGTAAATTTCAATGTCTTTAAGCTACAGTTTTCATTTCATATAGTGATATTTAAATCTTTCTGTACTTTCTTGATTATCTCTATAGAATAAATTCACAGAAGCAGACTATATGGTTCAAGAAATATTAAAAAATGTGTGTGTGTGTGTGTGTGTGTGTGTGTGTGTCTGTGTGTGTGTGTGTGTCTGTGTGTCTGTGTGTCTGTGTGTACCTGTGAGATTGCATGTACTTGTGCATGCAGGTGTATGTGTTCATGTGCATGTAGTCATGCATGCATATGTGTGCCTGTGGAGGCCAAGGTCTACATCTGGCATCTTACTCACTTTTTGTCTTATCTTCTGAGAGAGGATCTCTCACTGAAGCAGGAGTTCACTGATTTGGTTAGACTGTCTGGCTAACGAGTGCTTATTTCTGGGGCTCCAGGAACGCTGCTGTGCCTGCCTTTTAGATGGGCACTGGAGTGTGGGGCTCCAGGAATGCTGCTGTGCCTGCCTTTTAGATGGGCACTGGAGTCTGGGGCTCCAGGAATGCTGCTGTGCCTGCATTTTAGATGGGCGCTGGAGTCTGAACTCAGGCCTTCATGTTTGTGAAGCAAGCACTACAACTGAGCTTTCTCATCAGATCCAATAAAAAAAATAAGGCCTTTAAATAATTTTGTTGAATGATACAACTGAGTAACTTATACAAATTTATGCTCCTTCCAATTGGATGTATAGAATATTATTGTCCCGAGACTTTCTATATTGTCAGTTTAAAAAATCACTAAAACTTGATAGATGCAGATTCACTGTTTCCTTATTGTAATTCTTGTCCTTTTGGATTTTCTTAATGCTATCTTATAATTGGTATTTGGTGCCAATCTCCAGTTGTCTGATTTGCATGACAACATTGCTTTACTTCTTGGGATAAGAAAGATGCTTTCCATTTCTTGAAATGGGAAGCATAGCACTGTGATGTGGTAGGTGTTGTGTAATCCTTGTTCACTTGAATTCACTTGAAATGTGTTAAAGAGCCAACCAGAGAGAACCATTTCTTTCACAGAATGAGGCAGTTCAGAAATTTAGAGGAAATTTGAGAAAGGATTAAAAATAAGTGAAAGATTTCTCACTATAACTTGAAAACTTTAAGAAATCAAATGGAGTCAAAGTTTAAAATCTTCTATGCACTGTTAATGGTAGAAACTCTTTGGAAAATAATTCGGTTTTATTTTACAAGTTGATATCAGCCCACCCTTTGATCCAGATAACCTACTTCTAGAACAACTACAAATAGTCATGAATATTTCTAGTTGCCACTCTCATAATGATCAAAAGACTTGAAAAGATTTGAATGCCCAAACAAAATGAATATATACACTGGTCTCTATGATGGGAGGAAATCAATATTACAGTGTGGATAAACTTTTTTTTTTTTTTAAATGATGGTGAAATACAGTTCTGGAAAGCCACATCCAACTATTTTATAGTTCTCTAGAGCAAGAACAACAACGCTAAGATTAGTGGTCATCCATGATACAACTGGACGGTATGAATTGGGACTATGGTTGTGTTTTTAGGTGTTCTTAGGAAGATGGAAATGAGAGATGCATTCACATTCAAGAGAATGCATTGAGTTCTACAAGTTCTCTTGTAAGGTTATATAATATGCATTTGAGTCAGTCATAATTTGAAGGCTTTAGAAATTTAAAACCAAGAATAAAAACCCAAGTGAATGCTGGTGGCAAGGATGTGGGTAAGTCTCATAGAAGGAAAAACTCTGTGTCTTTGTCTTGAAGTCATTTCTTGGCTGCTATATCTGCTCATTTTCTAAATAACCAACTCCAATGCACTCCCCCAAAGTCATTGATGGAAATGTGTCTTAATAGACAAGTGTGTAAGGTGGTTCCCAGCATGCTCAGCACACTCTACTCCCCTAAATTCTCCTCTTGTCAAGTGCCGCCCAGTGGATGGGGGTAATGGGCTGGAATGACTCGGTTGGTCACTGATGCCTTCCTTGCCCTCCTGACTGACACTGTTCCTAGTCTCTCTGCTGGCTTAATGGGTGACTTTTGAAAGTCATAATGACAAAATCAGTTTCTTGTTTAAAAAACAAAACAAAACAAAACAAAACAACAACCTTTCATATCTGATTCTACATGTTACTTCTCAGCCTCAATTCTCACCCTAATCAAACTTTAACAAGGCAGTTCAAAGGGTTTGAGTAGGAGGCAGGAAGCTGCTCAGGATATTGGGACAGATTTTCCAAAAAGGCAAATCTTATCAATAGCTTTAGGTCACTTCCTCTTTGTGAATCTAGAGTGGTTAGCATCTTTTTTGATAATTTTCTGTTCCCCTTTCCGCATTGTCAAGAGCAACTGGAGGCATTTGACAGTATCTTGGGGTGGGGCATTTGACAGTATCTTGGGTAGTCTCAGTGCAGAAAGAGGGAAGACCAGGGATACCACTGAGCATCCCATAATGCACAGGGCAGCATGCAATAAAGGAAGCTCTGACTCCAAAGATTCCTGCTGCAGAGTTAGGAAATTCTAGCTTGGAAGGCTTATCTTTCCATTTGGGGACAAAATTCCTGTTGGTGCTTTCTCTTAAAGACTGGCCTCTTGAATAGAATATGGAAGTATCAGGGAAAGGAGAGGATGGCTACATTTGCCTCTACCACATGGATATGGATTGCTGGTGCATTTTCCATAGGTTTTGGTTGGCGATCTCACAGTAATAACTTGGCTAACTTCCTTCCTCTAATTTGGCTCCTGTTTTCTGCTGATTTGATTTGTGTCTTCCAAGGATCTCTTATGAAATAGGTATGTCATAAAAAAAATGAATTGGTTGCTAATGAAGTTGGGAATATTGTCCACCAAGACTAGCTGTGAGCAGCACGTGTCTGCTGGGTGAGAAGGGTTTGCTAGCACCGGGGGTGGAGGATGTTAGCTCTTCCCAAGCCTTCAGTTATTGTGGATTTGCAGAGTGTTGTTCTATGAGGGGTCATTCCATTGACTTTTTTCATTCCTAGGAGAAGAAATTGAGACTCAGAGGGGTTGAATATTTTGTTCAAGTTTTCATAGCAGGTTCTTAGCAGGCCTGAACAAGAACATCATCTCTGTGCTCTCTCTTCACATAGCTGCTCAGTAAGCTAGCTTTTTAAGGACCTGCCTGAAGCAGTACTGTATAAGCAGCTCATCATTTTTAGGAAGGACGTATGTGATTCTGTGTCTGTGAGCAGGCATGTGTTCACATGTAAATGCCTCGGTGCCGAACGTCATCCATGAGCATGCTTTGAGTACTGTTACCCCCTGACCTCCACTGACCCCAACAGGCGAGGTCAGGTCCTGACTTCTAGTGGGCCAGTACAACCTAGAACACACGTCCCGTATTTTTTCGAGTTGTGAATTTGACAGCTATCCTCCCTTTCAGCTTTGGGATGAGAAGAATTTGCTTTTGTTCAAGGCATACAAAAGAATTCTCCAGCAATGATTCTCCACGAATAAGTCAATGACAAACTACGAAGCCATGCTGGTCGGTTTAGGCTCGAGTTTTGGGGAGCTGTTTGTGGGTACTCTTTGCTGGTGATGTGGAGATTACCAAAGCCAAGAGAGGCTGATGAAGACAAAGTTGGCCTAGATGGTGTCATGTTGAGAACTCAGCAACCCCAGGGTGCTCAAAACAGGGTGGCTGGTGGGGCCTTGGTGAGAGCACTGATGGTGAGCAGCATAACACGGCCACTCCCCCTTCACACCATAATGCTTTTATTGTAGATGTCATTGCTGTCCACATTTCCCCCACAAGGACAGCGTCTGAGCAATCTGCCCAAAGCTCATTACATGGTAGATGAGATAGCTCATTATCCTGAAAATTCTTCAATAGCTGCTCATAATAAGGGCAGTTAAGTTCAGAGTGTCCACTACCCTTCAAAATCGCCTTGCTCTCATTGGAGTCTAGTCCAACATTATTTCCACACACTGCTCTTCTTCCTTACCCAGGGCGGGGATGGAGAGCAGAAAGGACAAGAACACAGGTTCAGCATTTGCCTCTGTTGCTTCTGATGGTGCAGCTCCATGGGAGATCCCTTTTGACAGGCTCTTGGGGTTTCCATGTTTATGGACAACGAGTCTCTGCTGTACAGAAATCACCAAAAGAAAGGTAGGATGAGGAGTCAGAAAGCCTTACTGTCCCCTATGGAAGCACCTGGAACTGAAGAGGGACCCAGAAGACACTCACCCTGAAATCTACCTGTTCTCCCACAGTCCCAGGCCATCCAGGATCACCCTTTTTGTATGCTGGTATTTTTTTTCCCCACTGTGTCATGAACATACTCTTATCAAGGTACCCTTCCAAGATCTTGCTCTGCTGTTGGTCCTTAGAACAACCCTTTGTGCACATTTGCCTAGACCCAGCTCAGAGTTCCATGCTATTTTGCAGTACTCTGTCAAGTCCGTACTCCCCATTGAGGCCTCTTTGAGGCAGAGCCAGGATGGAGAGGGCAGGCAGCATTACTCCCAATTTTCCCTGAGAGCCTCTGAGAGTGGGGAGACCATGGTGCTTCCAGCCTGCATCCTAAGCCTTTTCACTTTCTCACAGCCACATGTGACATTATCGGGTGCTTATCATGAGCAGGCAAGGTTTATTCAAGCTTTATTTTAGCTAATTCTCACATCATCCTTTGAGATAGGTGTTATATTATCCTGCTTTTACAGAAATATGAGGCACACAGAGAGCAGATAATTTGTTCAAGGTCATTTAACTAGTCAGGTGTGTGGGGGAGGGAGGTTGGGATTTAAGTCCAAGCAATCTGACCTCGAAGCCAGTGTCATGGTGTTAAATTGCCATTTAGAGGATGAGAACTGGACCAGGCACAGAACACATGGTTTGGGTTTTGTCTCATTTTCACTGCTGGGCTTTGGGCAGCAAGTGATTGTGTTTCTTTTTGAGTCCCAATGGCTTCATTTATAAAATAAGGACTACCAATGGACAGATGTGGGCTCGGAGAATATTCATGAAGCCACTGATTAACTCTAATCCTTATATAAAGTTAGGGTCCTGGTGTTCTTGGCTCTACTTACCTGCTCATGGGTCTGTCTTGCAAATTGTCATTCCACATTTACATCCACATGTGGCCATCCTTATGGTAGGGCATTTTGCTTTCTTGGCAACCCAGTGCAACAGGCATCCATCTTGGTGGAACTCTTGATGCTGTGGCTTGATGGCTTTTTCATTGCTCATAGCCTCTTCCATCTTAGTCTTGCTGTTAATGACACAAACATATGTCTTTGTCTTTACTGAGTTCTCTTCTTTCATCTGCTGTCTCTCTTGACTTCTTCTGTCTGAACTGTAATCTGAACCTGTCCCAGGTTCACTCCCAAGTAACTAACTGTAGCTGGAGAAATCCCCCAACTCTGCTGGATTTTCATTTGATGAGGACAAATCTTAGTACCATCATTTTCTCCTATTCCTCTTGTGACTTTGTTTGCCCTGTTCTCAAGATAATAATTCTGACTCATTTTTTTTTTCTCAGAAATATCAACAGTCTGTCTTATTCTTCCCTTCACAGAAAGAATCTCATTTCTCATTTTCTTGAGACAGAAGCAGTGGATGAGAATTACTCCTGCATATTACCTTATAGGGCAGCCTACCTGCATGAGTGGACATGGGCCCTCTCATCCTTCTGAGTGGGTTCTGCCTGCCTCTGACTCCACAGAGCAGTGCCATGTGTACACTACACACTAGCCTGTCTTATTGTGCTGGTGTGCAAGGTCCTTTCTACCTGAAGGTCCTCAACCCTGGTGCTTCCTCGTCTTCAGATCCACCCTCCCAAAATAATTACCTGGTGCTCTATCTAGTTCTGAGCTTGTTTGCATGTCACCTTCTGAATGTGTTTTCCCTGACAACCCTGTGTAGAATAATGTCTCTTCTTTTGTATCATCACTGTGTCCTTACCCAGCTTTGCTGCAAATTTCTAAACTGAAATATAATCATTATTTACTTGCTTACTGTCTGTTTTTCCTAGGAGAATGTAAGCAACTTGAAGTAGGGAACTCGGATCTTTGCTGTGTTATTTGCATCTGGCTTAAAATTACCTATCATATACAGTAGATGCTCAAGGATGAGCAAATACATGATTCAGATTAGGATCATCTGAATGATCTTAGCTAAGTCATTTTATGCCCATCAGCTTTTGTCTTCTCTTGCTGTGATAGAGCACCTATTAAAAGCATCCTGGGGAGGGAAGCACTTTTTTTTTTTTTTTTTTTTTTGGTCACAATCAGCCTATCACTGAAGGAAGTCGGGGTAGGAACTCAAGCAGGAAGAATGGAGGAATGCTACTTAAAGGCTTGCTTCCTCAGCTACCTTTCTCATGCAGCCCAGACCGACCTGGTCAGGGATGGTACCACCCACAGTGGGTTGGGTTGTTCTTCATGAGTGAGCAGTCAGGACAGTGTGTAGCTGGAGTTTTTCTCTCCATCTCCTGCCAAGCCCCCACAGTCCCACAGCCCACGTATAAAATAATCACTCAGACACTTATATTATTTATAAACTGTATGGCCATGGCAGGCTTCTTGTTATCTACTTCTTCTATTTAAATTAACCCATTTCTATTAATCTATAAGTTGCCACGTGGCTCGTGGCTTACCGGTACCTTACATCTTGCTTGTCATGGCGGTGGCTGACATGTCTCTTTACCTCAGCCTTCTGCTTTCTCAAATTCTCCTCTCTCCTTGTCCCACCTATACTTCCTGCCTGGCTACTGGCCAATCAGTGTTTTATTTACTAACCAATCAGCATAACACATTTGACATATAGAACATCCCACAGCAAAAGTGCCTGCCACAGTCTGGTGGCAACAGTCTCTCATTTGAGATTTCTTCTTCTCAAGTATGTCTAAGTCAGTGCTGAGTTCACAGCAACTAAGCAACACAGGTGGAAGGGTCCCCACAACAGGACAGATGCCTACTCCAGCTTCTGTTCTTTCTGAACAGGGAATATCTTACTGGCCTTAAGATGTTACCTCCGATATAGCTATTGGATTAGTTCACAGGGCTTTACAAATATTTTAGCCTGGACCTGCATCCCTAGTCTGCCATGTGATAGCAAGCTTAAGGGAAAGATGTTCTACCCCCTTGGCCCTTGCCACCTGCAGCAGGCAAGAGAACTGATTCTGACCCTAACCAAATGTGGCATTCAAGAGAGGGGTCTCTGCACCTCACCTGGGCAACACACTAGAGCTGACCCTATTGAGGGGCACAGGTGAGCTGACCCTGAGCTGAGCATGAGAGATCTGGCCCCACCTCTCCTCTGGTGTGGGCCAAAGAGAGATCCCCCACCCCTTCGCCCCTGGCCTTGCTGCCTGTGGCAGGTGGGAGAGCTGAGGTCGTGAGAGAGAGAGAGCTGGCCCTACCTCTCACCAGCTGCAGCACTCAGCTGAGTGGTCCCTACACCTCACCTGGGAAACATAGTAGAGTTTGCCTAGTGGTGTAGGTACCAGTGAGCCAATCTGGAGGACTTGGAAACAGGAGAAGCAGGCCTTGTTGCTTACTACATAGGGTGAGCTAACCAGGACAGTGCAGGAGAGCTCACCCTGGTGTTGAGGATGAGGGAGGGCTAGTAGGCTGACCAACCCAGCTACTACCCATACTCAGAACCAGAGCTGAGTTGGTCCATTCCAACATCTACCCCATCTGTGATCTGCTGGGACATGTGAAGGGGCTGGTCCTGCAGACCCAAAGCAGCAGATCTCCATGACACAGGCTAACAACAGGATGTCCAAGAGGAGTCCCAGTGAGGGTCCAGTATCAATATTGTAGCAGAAACCAGAGGCCATGAACCAGACCAATGATTTTTGCAATGAACACTTGCAAGTAATGATATATGGGCTAAAGGGTATACTGTGTGACTCACTGTGTCACACTACAGCTTCCATGATAATATTTTTCTTTTTCTTTCTCTTTTCTTTTAAACTTTATTTTGTTTTTATGATGGGAGGAGGTGAGATTGCAAAGATAGAGGTGGATAGGAAGGGACAGGTTGATGAGTGGGATAAGTGGAATCTGTAAAAGCCACAAAAAATCACTAAAAAATTAAATTGGAAAAATATTTTTGTTAATTGGTTGATTAATTAATTAATGTGTGTGTGCATATGTATGTGTTTGTATGTCCATGTGTGCATGTGTGTGTATGTGTGTGCCTGACACATGTGTGCTGGTGCCTGTGGGTCCAGAAGAGGGTGCTTGATCCCCTGGAACTGCAGTTTCAGTCAGTTGTGAGCTGCTCAACATGGGTGTTAAGAACTGAACTCTTGTCCTCTTAAGAGCAGCAAGAGCTCCTAAGCACTGAGCCATCTTTCTAGTTACTGCTCTGTATTTAACAGCCATGAGTGCCTTGTGGATCCTGAAGGTTCTCTGCTTGGCTAGATTTCTAAACTGTTTGGCTGGGAGGTGCCAATTCAAACAGTAAAATATGAATGGAGAATGCTGTGGAGATTGGAGCATATGAGTGCTAAGAGACTCCAAGGGAGTCCAGGTCAGCAAAACTTCAAAAAGTGGGCAATGTGAACTCTTAGCTATACAGAAGGAGAGTGGTATAGGAGCTGTGCTGAACACACTCTGGCTAGTCCCTTAGGGCTGTGTGCCCAGTGATCCTCTCTGTTTGTACACGCTGGCTGGAATAGGTACTATGAAAGGGGAATCTTCAGTTTGAATCAAATTCGACAGGCATTTGTCTGGCCCACCTGGTGACATGAGTTCACAGAACCGGGGTGAACTCTGAATTAAACATATTAACAATGGTGACCTTTTGTGTGCGTGCTTTCAAGAGCCACTGTGTTGGGCTTATACTCAATCCCTTAGTGCCCAGGGGATGATACTCATAGCCCATCAGTCATGTCTGTGGCTCCATGCTAGGGACACTATACATGAAGTGGGGACACTTCAGATCACTAGCCATTTCTACCTCGGGTCCCTAGGCCTCCCTGCTTCCATGGCCTGTGGCATTTTCTGCTGTACAGAGGCTTACTTGCACACAGGAAGGGCAGCCCAGAAGTAGCTTCTCTAGAGGGGCCTTCAGGCACCCAAAACAGGAGCTAGCAGATGCATATAACAGAGGTTCCATCATTCTGTGAGGGACAATTCTCCGATGTTACACCTCAGAAAGTTCTAAAAGGTTCCTAGTGGGATTTATTCTTATCGGCCACAGTGGGAACTGGTTTATTTCCCAGCGGGATCTACTTTTACCAGGCACAATGGACCAGTTTATTTTCCAGTGTTCTATCTCATTTTTCTCCCTTCTTTGCTTATGCCTCCTGCATTGGCCTTCCAAGTAAAGTTCCTGCATGTTTACCTTCCCTTGCCATCTGCTTTTAGGGAAACCAAAGCCCTGGCCAGAACTGGTTCCAATGAAAACATCACAGACAGGAGGCTGGAGTTCATGCCTTTGTTTTTAAACAGACTGGCACTCACTTACCCTACCTGCCCTGTGAACCAAGTCACCAGGTCATTGGGCACAGGCCCAGCTGTTGTTGAGATATGGGAGCATTTGACTATATGGACTCCGTGGCAATGGGCAGAGCATCCTCGCGGGACTGGAGGTAGGGCCCACATAAGGCCTACAGCCAAGGTATCTGGGCCCACCTGGTTGAAAACAACATGACACATGCCTTTGAAACACCCACCGTAAAGCCTGGGCAGACATGACCTGACAGGCTGTGTCTGCCCCACTGTGTCCCACACTGAATGACTCAGGAACAGGTGCAGCCACCATATTTCCATCTTCCCAGGGTTTCTGTACCATCCCCAGACATCTGGGCTATGTGTGGGTTGGAGCATGTCCTTTTGGGGGCACCCTTCAGTCTACAGTGATAGAGGGATGGAAGCTCTGAGCAACACTTGGGGTGGTGGAAGGCAAATTAGGCATTTATAACTGAAAAATAAATGGGATGGTGTTTGAGGAGGAAATATTGGCAGAAGGGGTAGGAACTCTAGGGTCTCTTGCCTTCCTTGGTAATGTTCTGGAGTCCTAGTGATGACACTATGTATGCGGAAAGCAGGGCATGCCAGACCAGGAACACCCAGCAAGAAGGTTAGACTCTGCCATAAAACTGGGATAATGATCTGTTGCTCACTCAGATGTTCTGAGAACAAATTGGGATTACATCAGCTACAAGGCTCTAGGTGGGACCTGACTCAGCAGCAGCAGTAGCACTCATGGCCTCCTGTCTGCCTCCCTTTTCCACGCCATAGAGTGGCAAACGACGTAGAGGAGGTCCAATACCTCATTGAACTTCAAAAGAAAACAGCGATGTCAACAAATGATGAAGACATCCAGGATTTGAGATAAAAATTTAGTAAAGAGAAAGAAATACTAAAGAGAAATCAAGCTAAAATGAAGATGGAATTGAAAACCTGAATAACGCAACTAGAAAACTCTAGGGAAGGTCTTACTGGCCGCATGAGTCAAGTAGAAGACTGAATATGAATACTCAAACATACAGTAGAGGAACTAGACCAAACAAAGAATATAAAAAATTAAAACCACAAGAAAGTAACATACAAAGATATTAGCTACCATGAAAAGACCAAATCTGAGTTATAGGCATATATGGGCAATGACATAGACCAGATCTTTAACAATACTTATTGGAGAGGAAAACTTCCCCAAACTAAGAAAAGAAACACCAGCATAGATAGAAGAAGTATACAGAATGTCTAATAGACAAGGCCAGAAAAGAAACTCACTCATATGGCATATCATAGTTAAAACACTAAATACATAGCACAAAGAAAAAGTACTAAAAGCTACAAGAGAGGGAAAAAAAGTAAGCCACATATAGAGGAAAATACACCAGAAAACAGCTGGTTTCTCAATGAAAGCCAGAAGAGCCTGGAACAATTCACTCTATGTGCTAAAAGCCTATGACTGCCCACCTAAACTACTGGACACCCCCCCCCCAAAAAAAATTAGTGTATAAAAAAAGAAAAAGAAACTTTCCATAATGAAAACAGTTAAAAAAAAAAAGCCCCAAGGAGAATATTGGAAGCAAGACTTTGAACAGAAGAGAGGAGTAAATACAGCCAGGGGTCTTTGGAAAGCAAACAAATGACACCATAATTAATGAAATACTAAGAATGATCAAAACACAACCAGTAAAACCAAACCAAACCAAACCAAATGACTGTAATCAACACACACACCTTTAAACAATAACTTTAAATATTCATGGCTTCAACTTTTTAGTCAAAGGATATAAACTAGCTGAACAGATTAAGAAACAAAATCCAAAATCCAAAGCTGAGTTTAGTGGTACTATATTTAATCTCAAAACTGGAGAGGCAGAGGCAAGTCTGACCTACAGAGTGAGTTCCAAGACAGTCTGGTCTACACAGTGAGTTCCAGGACAGCCAGGGCTATGTTGTGAGACCCTGATCCAAAACAAACAAACAAACAAACAAACAAACAAACAAACAAACAAACAGAAAGAAACAACCCAGTTTTCTGTCATTTATAATAAACTCATCTTAGATTTAAAGACAGGCACAAGTTAAAGAAACAGAATGGAAAATCATGTTCCAAGCAAATGAGATCAGGGGCAAACAGCTGTTGCCATTCTAATTTCTAATTAAAACTAACCAGGAGAGACAAACAAGGGTCTTCATTCCAGTTAAGAGAACGATCGCTCCAGAACACATTACAATGCTGAGTGTATGGGCACCAAACGCTGCTGCAAGAAGTTTCATTAACAAAGCAAACTACAACAGCTGTGCATGGTGGCCATGTCTCTAATCCCAGCACAGAGGCAGGCCAATCTCTGTGAGTTCAAGGCCAGCCTGCTCTACAAATGAGTTCCGTGACAGCCAGAACTACACAGAGAAGTCCTGTGTTGAAAAAACAAAAACAAAACAAAAATCAAATGAACGAAAAGCATACTACTGGAATTAAAGGCATATATTAATACCAGTTCAATATAGTAGATGATTTTAACTCCCCATTTCTGTCAATAGATAGATTTTTTTTAGGATGAAAACAAACAAGGAAACTTCAGAATTAAATAACATCTTACATTAAATAAACCTAACACACCTACAGAATATTCTACACAAGCAACAAAGAATATGCATTGTACTCAGTAGCCCATGGAAATTTCTCTGTTTTGACCCCATCTGGGAGATGGACACAAAACAAACCTTAACAAATTCAGAAATAATTCCATGTATCTCATCTGGCCATTAAGCAATAAAACAAAATTAATAGCAAACAAATCTCTAGTAACTGCAAAATCCATGGAGATCAAATAGGGTAGTACTGAAAAATGAATGGGTCAAAGAAGAAATCAAGAAACAAATAAAAAATCATGGAACTAAATGAAAATGAAAACACAATATAGCAAAACCTCTGGGGCACATTGAAAGCAGTTCTAAGAGGAAAATTTATAGCCCTATGAGCCTACATTAAAAAAATCAGAAAGTACAATTAAATGACTTAATGATGCAACTCAAGAATTTGGAAAAACAACAACAAACCAAACCCAAATCCAGCATATGACAAGAAACAATAAAAATAAAGCAGAAATTAATGAAATAGAAACAAAAAACATCAGTGAATCTAATATGTTTTTTTAAGAAGATAAACAAGATCAACAGACCCATGGTTTAACTGACCAAAAGAAATAAAGAAAGGAAGGACCTGAGCAAATAGAATCAGAAATGAACAGAGAAACACTACAGTCCAGAAATTCAGAATCTTGTAAGGGAATACTTGATAGTTTTGGTTGCAAGCCTAGCCTTTATAACAGCTGAGTCATCCCTCCAGTCCAAGGGAATACTTAAAAAACTTGTACTCCATTAAGTTGAAAAATCTAAAAGAAATGGATGGATTTTTAGATTCATCCAAACTACCAAAGTTAAGCCAAGAATAGATCAACAATCTAAACAGACCCATAACAAATGAGAAGATTGAAAAGGTAATAAATAAAAAGCCTCCCAGAAAAAAAATTAGAAAGGCCAGGCCCCAATGGATTCACAGCAGAATTCTACCAAAATTTCCCAAGATTTACAACAAATACTTTACAAATTACTATTTGAAAAGAAGAAAGAAACAGAAGGAGCCTCCCAAATTCCTTCCACAGAGCCAGTATTTTGCTAATACCAAAAAAAAGGCAAATATACAGCCAAACTACAGAACACTGTTCCTGATGAACATAGATGTAAAACCTTCAATAAAATACTCGAAACCAAATATGAGCACATATCAAGAAGATCATGAACCATGATCAAATTGGTTTTATTTTAGTATTGGAGGGATTGTTTAATATACATAAGTTAATAAATATAATAAGTTATGTAAGTAGACTTAAAGACAAAA
This sequence comes from Onychomys torridus, assembly GCF_903995425.1. NCBI lineage: Eukaryota > Metazoa > Chordata > Mammalia > Rodentia > Cricetidae > Onychomys > Onychomys torridus. The sequence goes on along the minus strand of NC_050452.1, from coordinate 6,716,662 downwards.
ATCAAATGGTCATCTTAATAGATGCAGAAAAATCCTTTGATGAAACCCAACATGCTTTAATGATAAAAGTCCTAGAGAGAGTAAGACTGGAGGGACCATGCAGCAACATATTAAAGGCTATATATAGCAAACACACAGCCAGCATTAGCCTAAATGGAGAGAAACTCAAAGCAATCCTAGTAAAATCAGGAATGAGACAGAAATGTCTACCATACCACTCCTTTTTAATACAGTGCTTGAAGCATTAGCTGGAGAAATAAGGCAAGAGAAGGAGATTAAAGAGGTATAAATGAGATTAAAAAGAAGCCAAATTATCTCACTTTGTAGATGATATGATAGTATACACAAGAGATTCCAAAAAGTCTGACAGGGAAAAATGCCTAGAAAGCAATCAACAATTTCAGCAAAGTGTTAGAATATAAACCAACTTACAAAACTCAGTAGTGTTTCTACACCAACAGCTAATACACTGAGAAACAGATTGTGACATATTGCCATTTACAACAGCATCAAAGACAATAAAGTAACTTCGAATTAACCTAGTCAAGGAGGAAATGACTCTACACTGAAAACTTCAAATCTCTGAAGAAAGAGATAGAGGAAGATATTAGAAAATGGAAAGATGTCCCCATGTTCATGAATCAGTAGAAATAATTTTATGAAAATGACTGTTCTACCAAAATTGATTTATGGATTCAGTGTAATCCCAATTAAAATGCCCATAACATTTTTTACAGAAAGAGGAAAAAACCCTAAAATTCATATAGAACCCTAAAAGATCCACTGTAGTGAAAGCAATCCTAAGCATGAAGAACAGTACTGAAGGGATTACCATTCCAGATTTCAAAATGTATTACAGAGCTGTAGTAATAAAAACGATATGGTGTCAGCACAAAAACAGATATGTAGACCAATGGGACAAAGTAGAACACCAGAACATGAGTACATACAATTATAGGCACCTGATATTTGACAAAGAATCCAAAAACATACACTGGAAAAAAGACAGAATCTTTAACAAATGGTGCTGAGAAAACTGGATATACATGTGTAGAAGAATTAAATTAGAGCTGTATCTAGCACAATGCACAGAAATTAAATCCAAGTGGATTAAGGACATCAATTTGAAACCAAAAGAATGCTGCTTACTGGCTTGCTCCCTAGGGCTTGCTCAGTCTGCTTTCTTATAATTTCCAGGAATACATGCCCAGGAATGTCCACAGTGGATGGGGCTCTTCCACATCAATCATCAGTCAAGAAGATTCCCTACAGATCTGCCTATAGCTAATCCTATGGAGGCATCATCTGAATTGAGATTCCCCTTTCACAGGTATGTTTAAGTTTGTTTCAAGTTGACAAAAACCAGCCAGCACAGATCTGAAGAGAGTTCCTAATAGAAAAACTCTTAAAAATGCTTCAAAAAGTGTTCTTTATTCTTAGCATTTATGGAAGCACTAACTAAAACAACTTTGAGATTTCATCTCATATTAGTCAGAATGCCTAAGATCCGACAGCAAATGCAGTCAAGATGTGGGGAAAGGGGAACCCTCATTCATGGCTGGTGCAGCCACTCATTGTTTAGACAATGCTCAAAGAGCTAAAAATAAACCTACCATATAATCCAGCTATGTCTATGCCATTCCTTGGCATAGGATTCAAATCGTACACCAAAGGTACTGGTTCAGCCGCCTTCATTGCTACTATATTCTCAACAGTTAGGAAATGGAAGAACCTCATGTCCTTCGACTGCTGAGCGGATAGTGAAAACGTAAGCCATCACACAATGGAATACTACTCATCTGTAAAGAAAAATGAAATTTGCAGGTACATTGACAGAACTAGAAAAGATTATGGTGGGTGAAGAAACACATACCCAGAAGGACAAATTCCAAGCTTTCTGTCGTCTTTGCTTCTGAGGTTACTCCAACTTATATACTCACATCTCAAGATCTGGATCTAGGAAACAAAGATGAAAGAGACTGTGCAGGGGTGGGGCTGCAGGTGCAGGTGACATGAAGAGAGAAATTTAAAAAGTGGAGGGGGCCCTAAATAGAAAGAGGGAGGGAGGTCAGTGACTCAAAAGAGAATGAGAGAAGAGAAACAAGAAACACTAAGGGTGTTTGATAAAGCCTCCAGGAATCATACTATTTTGTTTTTTACCTAAAATATTATTTTACATATGAAGTTATGCTACTTGGGCTGATAATGCTCCCCACAAGAGCCATAGACTAACCAAAACTCCAGTACCAGTCATGAGAGATGGTTTGAGTTATTGGTCAGAGTAGTCCAAGTGACTTACAAAACAATATAGGGCATTGTTGTTGCCCTTGGTTACCTCTCAGAGGCTGGAGGTAAATCCCTGAAAACTTCCTTCCTTTGACTTAGCTTTGATCATATCAGAAATTATTGTGCAAGCTGCCAAGGGAAGGAAGCAGTTAATAGTCCTATCTAGTTGTGATGTCTACGAACTACTACAATGACCAGCATAGCAAGATACCCCTAAAGATTCAACAGTGGCACCCATATGTTGGCAGTAACAGCTATCTAATTGACAGAAATCAGGCTTTGTACTAGAAACACAGCAAACGACATGGACTAGTGAGGTCACGGATACAAGAGAGTCTACTGCTGTCACTTCACTAGACCGGCATCCTGAAACATGTCCTTATACCCAGAGGTAAGTACAACTGTTACCCCAATCAAAACAGCTTCTCTACAGCAAAGGGAGACCATTACAGAAAATCATGAATGGTCAGAGTGCAGGAGTCAGTGGATTATGGGGATCCTAGCCCCAACAGATAAATCTACAATACGACTCCTGCGTTCAAAGTTCAGAAGACATCAAGGAAGGATGAAAGATGCCTAGAGTCAAAGGACCAGGAACTCTGCTGTGAGATCATTTATCCTAGAAATGACAGAGAAGCTATACTCAAGATCTATATAATATTATATGTGTATTATATATAATATATACATGTATATACATATATATATGTATATATATGATAGATACAATATGACTGTCTAAACAAAACCTGAACAATGACAACTTTCAATAGACACACTAAAACAGAAGGGAGAAGTCTCATGGGGTCCTATCCTAGACAAGGAATGGTAACTAAAGACAGCTGAGAGAGGAGAGAGGAAGAAATAGTCTTCCCCAGGGATGAACCCCATAATTGATTATCGAATCCAAAGTGATTATTCCTGAAATTATATATATATATATATATATATATATATATATATATATATATATATATATGAGCAGCAACAAAAAACAGACTCATCAGGTTGTATTAACATATGTATGCATATATATGTGTATGTGTGTGTGTGTATATATATATATATATTAAATTGGTGATCTCTGAATATTATGTTTTATATATAAATAATATATATAAACTATTTATAAACTATATATATATATATATATATATATATATATATATGTATCAATTTGAGTGGGGCAAAGAAATGCCTAAATATGTGGTCAAATCTTGTTGCTGGTTGCATTTATGAGGCTGTTTCTAGAACTTGATATTGGAGTCTACACTTTGCCATGTGGCTTGTGGCTTACCAATAGCTTTACATCTTGCTTCTCCTGGCAGCTCTTTCTCCTTCCTGTCTCTAGTTAGAATGTCCCACCTAACCTTATTCTGCCTCACCATTGGCCAAACAGCTTTATTTATCAACCAGTCAGAACAACACATGTTCACAACATACAGAACAACATCCCCATCATTTCCCTTTTTCTTTCTATTTAAAAGGAAGGTTTTAATTTCAACATAGTGAAATTACATATAACAAAACAGTTATCTAGCAAGAATTACAGTTACAATATCTAGCCTATTTGTATTTGGCAAAATTAAAGAAAATATTTTATCTATCCTATATTTGTGAGTCTAAAGTTTCATATCTAACTTATCTTTTATCATAACCAAGGAAATTTATAATTATCTAGTCTTCAACTACACCAAAGACCTCAGAAAGATTTAATACGACCCAAGTAAACAGGAAGAGCATTGTAAGCACCTTCCAAAAGTCTACAATGACAGAGACAGCTGACTACCTGGACAGTCACCCGAAGTTCTTCTGTAAAGTTGGGGCATCCATTCTTCAGTCTACAGGCCTAGAGTCTCTCAGCCACTTCTCTCTGTGTCTTGTAGAATGTCTGACAGTTTCTTCTGCAAAGCAAGAACCTGAAGGACCATCTTGCCTTGTAAAGTTCAGTGGTCACCTTCCTTTAGGTCCTGCATGTCCAGTCAATACATCATTTTGTCAAGCAGTCCAGGCAAGAACAGTTTCTTGCCCAAATGGCTATTTTTGCCAAGAAGAAGATAAACTCCATATGGAGTGTCTGCAATGCCCATCTTTCTCTCTTAAGTAAATCGGTGCTGCCAGGAGCAGACATGTCCAATTATACAGGAAATATAAGTTTTTAAAACATTTTAAATGCCATATCCTGTATGTTTTTGAAGTGATTGAAGATTACCTACTTAACTGAATTATATCTATGTATACCTAGAAAACATAACATAACTGAAAGTTTGACTATTGTAGAAGGCTATTTATTAATCTGCATTTCTTAATTATCCATTACAATTTAAATGAGTTACCTAAACATGACACCTTAAATGAGAGTAGAAATGTATATATAGTATAACAAAATCAACTCTAAATTTGAATCAATAAACTAAAATCTATACCAATATAAAACATTTTAAACAAGTTGCTCTTTAAAAGTAGATTTAATAATTCACCCTTTTATCCTGTCATATCTATATCCTATATTTTTATATCATATCTCCCCTTCTTCTTTTAGAAAGATATTGACTATGACCAATAACAATTTGTAACCAATAAACTAAATAAAGATAAACACCCATAATCCATTTTGGGGGAAATGTGGGAGTAGTTTTATAGGCTACTTTCTGCTGATAGAGGGCACTGGTAATCTTATGGGGACATAAAGAAAATTTTAGGATTATGGTCAAGTCATGACTGGAGTAGTCTGCGAGGCTGTATTTTCTGAGCCATTTGCCTTGAAGTTTATTTTGGATGTTGGATGATCTGGGTCATGGTGTCATTAGACACCATTCAGGGGGTCTTGGCTAGTCAAACAGTATTAGCCTGGAAACAATCCAGAGGTTCTCATCTTCTGTGGAAACAAAAGCAGAACCTCTTTTTCAAAGCAATGTATCCTTAGACATAGATTTTGAAATCAAGATATCTTTAATGTGTATAATGATTTAACTCAGCAGCTTTTACAATCAAATGTCTCTCTGTAGTTAAAAATCCCAAAGACAATATAATCCAGATTCTCTGTGTGATATCCATCTTTATATGGCTTATTTTTTATATTATTTTTACTGTCTCTTTACAGACTTTAATTTTTATAACTATTTCTTTATATAACTGTCTATATTCATTTTCCTCTCTCTTCCAAGCCTATGTACATTTTTACATACATTGTAAACTATTTAGGGTTTATACCATCTGAATCTGCCTTATTGTGAATCAATTGCTTTAAACTGCAGCATGATTAGGACTGAAATGGCAGCTTTGGCTGCTGGCTCTGCCCACCTCAGCTCTCCAACATGGCAGAACTACCTTTACCGTCAGCTCTGGGGGAACCATACACACCACCAACTCTTGAACTCTTGGAAGCTATGGCTTATGCCTCCATCAAAGCAACATATAGCCTCAAACCCTTTTCTTTCTTTCTTTCTTTCTTTCTTTCTTTCTTTCTTTCTTTCTCTCTCTCTCCCTCCCTCCCTCCTTCCTTCCTTCCTTCCTTCCTTCTCTCTCTCTCTCTCTCTCTCTCTCTTTCTTTCTTTCTTTCTTTCTTTCTTTTTCTCTCTTTGTACTAATAAAAGCTATATCCACCACACAGCATACTGCATGGCTGGGAGACACCTCTGTGTATTACAGCAGGAATCTGCCATGCTGCAGGTCAAGCCTACATACTGCTGTAAATCTGCCATACTGTAGTTAATGGATTGTCTGAGAGACACAACTAGGAAGCTGTTTTTAGCTCTGTTTTAGAATGTTTTGTTTTTTAAAGCTTTCTCGGGTTTTAGGTGATCACTCTTGCCCCATGTTGGGTGCCCTTTGTAGCCAGAAGTCTTCTCCAGTCCTGCAGAATCTCTCCCACCTGCGTCCTGCAGCCACTTGGTCACAAATAAATACATGTAGGCTTATATTATTTTTAAAATATGGCCATGGCAAGCTTCTTGCTAGCTAGCTCTTGTATCTTAAGTTAACCCATTTCTATACATCTATACTTGCCATGTGGCTTGTGGCTTACCAATACCTTTACATCTTGCTTCTCCTGGCAGCGGCTAGCAGCATCTCCTCTGTTCTTTCTCCTTCCCCCATCTCTCTCTTTAGTTGGAATGTCTCACCTAAACTATTCTGCTTCACTATTGGCCAAACAGCTTTATTTATCAACTAATCAGAGCAACACACATTCACAGCATACAGAACGATATCCCCATCACATTTTCTCAGCTGAGTTTCCCTTCTCTCAGATGACACTAGTGTGTGTCAAGTTGACATAAAACTAGCCAGCAATGGCATTATCCATTTGGTGGCGGGAAGGCAAATTCACTTTCTTTTCTTGAGCTGAGACAGGTATCTTCTCCTGCCCTGGGCATCAGCATGCCTGACCCTCAGGCCTTTAGACTCTCGGTAGATTATACCACTGACTTCTCTCATTCTACAGTTTAAATGTGGCATGTTGAAGGACTTCTTGGCTTCCATAATGATATGAACTAATTCCTATAGTAAACCTCTTCCTGTGTGTGTGTGTTGCTAGGTATTGAAGTGTCCCTCAAAGGCCCGTATTTTTAAAAACTTGTTTGCTAGCTTGTGGTGTTACTGGGAAGGGTGAAATCTAGCAGAAGGAAGTTAGGTCATTGGGGCATCCTGGAAGTGGGCATTGGGGTGCTGCACTGTACTGATTCTTCTCTTCACTTTCTGGTTGCTGAAAGGTAAATAGATTTCTTCTACTACGTGCTCCCCATGCTAGGCTAGGCTACTATAGTCCCGGATCAACAGATCAAATGGCCATGGACTGTAACCTCTAAAATATTGAGCCCAAGATAAACCTTTCCCCTTTATAATATGATTGTTTCAGATATTTTGCCACATTGGTAGAAAGCTGGTGTGTGTGTGTGTGTGTGTGTGTGTGTGTGTGTGTGTGTGTGTTTATATCCTGTTGTTTCTGACACTCTAGAGTACCTTGATTAATGTACACAACTTTGTCCAGAAGGTCACCAATGACAGAGTTTTCTTAGGCAAATCCTGAGCAATAAGAAAAGATGATTACTCAGAGACTTTCACCACAAGAATGACATTTCCCATGGATACAGGCAGGGCATTCTCAACATCTCTTCAAAAGAAACCTGCTACCTTAGAAGTAATTCTCTCTTCATCCAAATAAGGGGCAGAAAAGTTTCTTCCAACCTTGATTTTATGCTTACTTCTTAGCAATTCGAGTGTCATGCCCCTGTGTATTAACTAATTTTCATTTGTGTGTGTGTGTGTGTGTGTGTGTGTGTGTGTGTGTGTGTGTGTACCCAGAGACAACTTGTAGGAAGGTGTTTCTCTCCTCCCACTTTGTAAATTTCAGGGATAGAAATCAGGTTGCCAGGCTTGGTGGCAAGGGCCTTTATTCACTATACCATAGATTATACAGTTACCCCTTAGTTGCCCACCATAGGGCATCTCAGCTGAAGTTCAGTTTACTTGTAAGGAATTGAAGCTTGATTCCCTTTGCTAAGTTCAGAGAAGAGGGGCACATATAACTTCTAGAGTCCATTTGGCATCGTGACTCCCAGAATGCTGTGTGATGGGCTTTTGATAACTATGCTAGGCCAGGAGAACCATGGGGAGGTTCACAGCAGGCCTGCTGCCTGGCAACCCACTCTGAGAAAAGCATTGAGAGTTCAGCTTCAGCCTTTCCAGCTCAACTCTCCCTCTCTCTCTCTCTCTCTCTCTCTCTCTCTCTCTCTCTCTCTCTCTCTCTCTCTCTCCTTTCTCCATGTTCTATGTCTGCATTTTTTTTAGCCTCTACAATGGAAACATCTGTCTTAAATCTGAAAGGCTAGTCCAAATGTTAACTAGGCTTATTTAATAGGAAGAATAATGCTAACTGCTTCTGTTTGTTTTCCTAAGTGATCCCCAGGCAGGAGGAAAGAAAATCCGTTGCCTAGAGTGAAGCTACAATCACCCTAAATCTGTATTCATAAAGAAGAGGAAGAGACTGATACTGTGATTATGGCAGCGATTGCTTGGTATCAAGTTCTTTCCTACATTCCCATCAGGAATCACTGCAGACCAACGATTGAGAAACAGAGCTGCTTTGGGGACTGGGTGAGGTGAGGACAGCTCCATTACTGTATGAAGCTGTATATATTTTTAAAAACAGCAGTGTTGGTGTATAATTGGCACATCAAAACTATATACAAAGGTGTACATTTTGATGAATTTTGTTAAATGCACACACTTGGGAAAGTGTCCCCATGGTAACGGTAATTAGTCTGTCTACTGCCCAGAGCGTTCTTGGACCTGTTATTTTTCACTCCAGCCCTCCATCGGCAAGCAGTCACTGATCTGCTTCTGTCACACTGAATGTAGTTGCCTCTTCCAGAGCTTTATATACATGGTCCATGCAGCCTGTGTTGTTCTTACCTGACCCCTTTCATCCAGAATAGTCCAATGTTCATCATGTTGTTGGACATACCAATAATTCTTGCCTTTTGCTATTGAAGAATGTTAATTATATGCATGTAATACAATTTATTTACTTGATAATATATTATTTGTCATTATTTTTGAGATGTTCTTATTATACAGCCTAGGCTACCCTTCATCCAGGGTTTTCTTGCCTCCATATCCCCAGTGCATGGGTGGCAGACAGGAGCCATCACCCTGTTCCATTCCCTCCCTGATAGGTATTTGGAACATTTCCAGTTTGTAGAAAATTTGTACACAAGTCTTTGTGTGGGTAATTTATATTCTCCTTTCTATTGGATAAATAGCTTGGAGTAGAGTGTGGATCCATGTGGCTTTTAAGAAGCATGAGGGATGATTGGAAAGAATCTAGGTCTGGCAGTCAGAAAATCTGTGTTTAATCTTAATTTTCCTAGTTACTAGCTGTGTTACCTTAGGCAAAACACTTTACAACTCTGAGTCTCGAATTTCCTTGTCTGCCAAATGAGATGAAAATTGATCTCCATTTCACACACAAAAGCAGACGACCATGGGACTTAACCCAGGAGGACACTGCCAAGTTTAAAGGCTTCATAGAGCACTTTGGAGCCATTATCGAGAATGAGCTCCCAGAGGGAATCAATTTCTGCTTCAGTTCTTGCTTTGCCAAGAGATGGAACTGTCCAAAGCCTTTGCAGGTGAAGAATTGCTCTTAGTATTTACTTGTTGCCTGTGGTCCCTAAGTTGCTGCAATTTTTCTTTCCCTGCTCTCCTGTCCCCTCCATCTCCTGTGACGGTCCCTCAATGAAGACAGGCCCATTGAGCAAGGCTGAACTATTAGAGTCATCAATGAAGCAAGCTGCAGTTGGAATTAACTTTGCCTTCCTGGCTTTGGCCCTTAAATCCAAATGATGGAAGCAAATCAGGAGGGCAGTGTCAGAGCTGGGACCCTGGACAACTTTGTGGGCTTGAACTTTGACTAAGAAAAACATTGTTAAAGGGGCCTCACTTGGGTGGGCTTGCTTTGCAGGTGCCTGTTCTCCTAGGAGGTGTCAGGCGTGATGGGTAGCATCTCTGGGGTGGGACAGGCTGTGCTGACATCCAAGTCTCACTGTGTACTGACTACTTGACCCAGTCGCCCCTGCTTTGGCCACTGTGAGATAAGATGAATGGCGATGTTTGCAGGCTAGGTTAGCTTTTCTGCAACTCTTTCCACAATATCTAACACAACAACCTGTGGGAGGGCAGTTTATTCTGGCTGTGGTCGAGGAAGACATGGTGGAGTGGTTAAGAGCATAGCTCTGGGAGCTATGGCAGATGCTGCTCACACCATGGTGGTCTGGGATGCAGAGTGAGACAGGAGCCAGGGACCAGAAATAACATTCAAAGGCCTGCTCCTAGCGACCTGCCTCTGCCCTTAGCTTCCACCTTCTCCAGGTCTCACAAGCTGGCAAATACCACTCAGAACATGAGCCTGTTGGAGACAGCTGAGATTATAGCAACACTTTTCACCATATCCCCCAGGATTCCCTAGAGTAAATGTCTAGCCATGCTTTGGGAGTCTGCAGTTTTGCCATCTTTCGCAGCTATCTTCTTCAGGCTGTATGACTTCCGACAGGGTGCTCTTGGGATGGATGGGAGGGATGGCCCCTTGTCAAGATGTTTTCTCCATCATCATCCTCCTAAGATGAAAGGCTCAGTACTAGTTATCCTTTGAGTCGTCAGCCTCAAAACAGCAGTACACTTACCTCACGGCAGCCATCCATGAATAGTGTCTAAATTAGACAACTTTCCTAGAAAACTTTCAGAACATCAGTACAGAGTAGATATGGGAAAGATGGTTGGGAATGCAGAGCCCAGGATTTTCTCTTTATCTGCAGGGCCATTTCTGGCCAGGGGAGGAAGTTGAGGGCATTATTTCAGTAGTCCATTGAAAATTTATTGTTTATCTGCTTTCAATTTTCCACTGTGTCTTCCCAACTCAGTCGTCTGTATTAGTGAATCAGTATTGGTGTCCTTTTACCAGACCAAAGAAAACACTGTCAGATAAGGAGAGTTGCCTGTTATCTCCTTCATTCTCACGCTTTTTCTGAGACTGAGGGACAGAAACAGATGGTGCTCTGTCCATTACACAGGGGGGAAATTAGAGGCCCTGTGAGCTTTTTTTTTTTTTTTTTTTTTTTTTTAAAGATTGTAGGTTTAATGATGAAACTAAGTGGTCAGTTGCTGAGAAAACAAAGTTTGGGGCTTGAGGACTGAGATTTTGTTGTTGTGGGCAAAACTGGAAGGAAATAGCATCCTTTTCCTCTGAGACCTTGGGAGGCCACAGTTCTATAAGCCTCACCCTGCTCCTTACTCACTCCAGAGCCTCCAAATCACTAGGATAAATGGAGGACACAGTTTAGTGAAGAACATGGCTGCCTTTCAGTTCACTACAAAGGGAAGTGATGTGTTTTATTATCCTACTGGTCTCTGTTCTGCAGGGGCAGCTTTGAGAAGGGCTCCCGTCGGCATCACCTGTAGAGTGCTGCTCTTCCTCCCTGCCGAAACCATGCACCGAATCTCAGCTTTTCCCAGCTTCCTTCTGTAGCACAGGAAGGCAGATGGGGTTTTGCAGGCAAAATTTTTAGCATTTTTCTAAGGAACATAGGCATGAGGACATAGGTGACTCACTCAGGGTCATGTAGGCAGTTGGTAAAACTAAGATCTCCATGTCACCTCTGTCATTCCAGCAGTCGTGTATGTCTCCTCACAAAATGTAGAGACTTGGGCCTATTTGGGATAAACACTAACTGCCTGCTTACTAAGGTCCTTTTCTGATGGTGGTGGTGTGGCGGTCAGGATGAAAGCTGCAGATAGGCAACAGTATTTTGCCTGATTCTTCTTAGAAATGGGGCCACAGAAGCACTAGTATGTGGCAGCTAATTCTCCAACAAGATGATCCACTTCCTTTCAAACCTATGTGTTTATATCTTTCATACCCTAAGCTCACTTTTGAGATTCTGCCTCACTCTTCCATTAACTTTCTGGAAAATGGGAATATCACCAAGACTAGGTTACCAGAGAGTTATGTAGAGTGAATGGGAATAAAGAAATAGGTCAGCCAAACAAGTAAGTAGGAAAACGGTAACATTTGTAATTCAGCTCTTTTATACATTATGACATCTCATTTCCTGTTTCATATTTTCAGAACACCAAGGTATTGGCGATTCTTGTTCCTCACCTGGAAACCTCCTGAAGCAGAGTACTTGGTAGTATATGCTTTACACCAAAAATGTCTTATGTTTTGCCTGGATCCATTGCTGGGGAATCAATAAAATGTATTCCAAGGGACAACTATCTGAAGAATTAGTGGCTGCAAAGACTTTCTCATGTTGTTTCCTGTTCTGACTCGGGAATCACTGCTACAGCGCTGGGTAGCAGTCAAGTGCTCACAGTGCTCAGAAGAAACCAACTTCCATGTGTGGTAACCACCTAACACACTACGCTTTCTCCTTTCTACTCTTAATATTTCAAACACCAGAAGAGTTCCTGAAATTTTAGCATATTTACCTACTTCAATATCTCTTTGGTGATTCATCTTCATTGTCAACTTTACTAGATTTGGAATCACCTGGGAGACACAGCTCTGTCTGCAACTTTGAGAGACTCCCCAGAGAACGTTCACTGATTATAGAAGATCCACTTGGAGTGTGAGTGTAACTCTAATTTGGGTCCCAGACTGAAAAAGAAGGAAAAAGTCAGAAAGCTGGATGGATACTAACATTCATCTCTCTCTGCTTCCTGAGTGTGGATTCAGTAGACCAGTTGCCTCACACTCTTGCTCCCATCACTCTTCTGTCATGGTAGACTCTACCTTCTCTAATCATGAGTCAAAGCAAACCCTTTTTTCTTAAATGGCCTTTGTTAACAGTTTTGCCACAGTAGTTAGAGCAGTACTAATGTAACATCTCCTCTTAAAGAGACACAATAGAACAGGTATCGTTCATCTGATCTCCAGTACATAGTCACAACTACCTTAGATGTCACCTTCCTGCCATCCTGAATGTTTTGAGAATGGGCTGTAGGCTTATCCTAATATTTGTATAGTCTAAGGCAAGAGTACAAATGGAGACCCATATGATACATGCCCAACTATCCAAAGGTAGATTAAGCTAAGGGACTATTACATAAAATATATCCATTTTCGTGTCTTGACAATTACACTTTTTAAATGGCAAAATCAACAAATATGTGCAAAGCTGTTCTTTTTATATAGCTAAGTTGGCATAAAATCAAAGATGACAGAATTTGTTACTGAAAAATTCTGTGTCATTTTTATGTCTGATGTGGTAGTTTGAATGTAATTGATCCCCATAATCTCAAAGGGAGTGGCACTATTAGGAGGTATGGCTTTGTTGGAGTAGAAATGTGTCACTATGTGTGCAGGCTTTGATGTTTCCTATGTTCAGGATACCATCCAGTGTCTCAATTAACTTCTTGTTGCCTATAAGATATAGGACTCTCAGCTACCTCTCTAGTATCATGTCTGCCTGCACACCACCATGATCCCCACCATGATGATAATGGACTGGACCTCTGAAACTATAAGCAAGCTACTCTGATTAAATGTTTTCTTTCTAGGAGTTGCCATGGTCATGATGTCTCTTTATAGCAATAAAAAATCCTAACTAAAACAGCCAGTGATATTTGGTCGAGTAATAAAATGAAGGTATTTATGCATTTTATTTTCTTACTTTAATTTCAACAAAAATCATTGATTATGAGAACCTAAATTTTTGCATATGTTTTTCTGTTGACAGCAGTGATCTAAGAAATAAAAATTAAAGTGCAATAAGATGCCAATAAATATGTTTTCTAAAAAACTGTAATTGGGAAATATAGCATATAAATTAAAATTATATTCATGCATACTTTTGAAAAGTTCTTTTTTCCTAAATATTTCAGAATATTATAGCAAAGAATAAAATATAAACTGCAATTAGGCATGTCAACATTTTTGCTTGAGGTTATATAAATAAGAGTAACATTTTAAGTTTTTGAAAATATAATTAAATCTTGTTTTTAAGAAACTAAAATTATTCTAGTTTTAGCACCTAAAGTCCACCTACTTGTTAGGATAAAGCTTCCACCATGCTTCATGAACATTACACCTAGATTTACATATATACATAAATTTAAGAGTAAAAGTAGTGTGTTATTGCAAAATGTTCCCCAGTCACCCTGTGCAACTGCCATAAATGCCATATTTATTTGTGAGTGCCTCTGAAATTATGAATTGAGACACACATAAAAGCATGAAAAGAATGCTCAGTGCTTCTGGGAAGCCAGAGTTGTGCAAGAATGGTTTGAATTTCAGCTATCTGAAGAGGACTTGACATGATAACTCATATGTTTACCTTTTCAGCTAAACAGTTCTAATGCTTTGTTTCTCCATATTGGAAAATAGCATCAGTACCAGTGTCAATAGCAGCATAACCCACAGATGTCTGTGGCAACCAAGTATGGATGCTGTATATTGGGAGAGAGGTGCAGAGAGGTTGTCATTGGAGCCCGAGAGAGACCAGAGGGCAGTGTATAGGGTGGTGATTGTTCTGTGGCAATCATGAGTTCTGAGCACATAACTGCCATGTTTTCTTCAATAAATGCCCTTTTACCTTATTTGTGACAAGTAGGATTCCCTAAACTATAAGGTCTAAGTCAAGAATCGCTTTTGCCTAGGTGTTGTGTGAGTTTTGCTGGAGATACATAAACAAATGTCTATGCACCCAAGATAGGGCACCAAAAACAGACCAAAGAAATAATATCTCCCAATCCTTAGTGGACCAGTGACTTCATTGAGATTGTAACCCCACCCAGTCCTAGCTTAGCAAACCAGTGACTTCATTTAGATTGTAACCCCACCCAGTCCTAGCTTAGCAAACCAGTGACTTCATTTAGATTGTAACCCCATCCAATCCTAGTTTAGCGGACCAGTGACTTCATTGAGATTGCTTGTAGGAATGTTAGAAAGTTCCTTAAAAGAGGATAGATTACCCCAAATCAGCGTTGTCACATAAATCCCATCCTGTCATTGAACAATTTGTGCATGCTACATTCCCAGAGCTCCCTGAATGACTCACAGACAGCTCTGGCAGCAGGTCAGAGAGTCTCTTCTCCTTAGTAATTGTTTACCTCTTTTAAACTCTTAAGGAAGTTTTGTGAATCTTATAAGCTTTCCTGGATTCAGGTAAGTTTTGGTATTTCTGAGTCTTTTGAGTTTCCTTCTTCCCTACAGGAGGGATGTCTCAAGATGGAGGATATTACTATATAATAGTAGGTCTAGGTAGACACATAATTGAAGTCCAGTCACAATATTCCAGAGAAATGTAACAAATCATATCTTCTATCTGTCTGTCATCTATCTATCTATCTATCCATCTATCTATCTATCTATCTATCTATCTATCTATCTATCTTATATCTACCTACCTATTTATCTATCTGTGGTGGTTTGAATGAGTATGGCCCCCATAGGCTCATATATTGGATATTTGGTCCCTAGTTGGTTAAACTGTTTGGAAAGATTAGGAGCTGTGGCCTTGTTGGAGGAGGTATGTCACTGGAGACTGGCTTGGAGGTTTCAAAGGACTCATGCCATTCTTAGTGTGTCTCTCTCTGCTTTCTTCCTGTGGATCAAGATGTGAGCTCTCAGCTACTGCTCCAGCACCATGCCTACCTGCCGGCTACAATGATACTCCATGCCATGGTCATGGGCTCTAAGTAACCCTCTAACCCTGTAAGCCTCAAATAAACTCTTACTTCAATAAGTTACTTTGGTCATGGTATATTAACACAGCAGGAGGAAAGCATCTAAGTCACTGTTCATTTTTCTGTCCATCCATCATCTATTCATCTATCCAAGTAGGGCATGTGGTTGTGGGAAGGCACTAAGAAGTACTAGAAGCTATTAGACACAAATATTCTGCCTGCTCTATCAGAAGTCAGGCTAGGCCATTATGAGATTCTCTTCAGGGCCCTATAAGCCATCAATTCTGTCACCTTACAGGTCTTACAAGCAATGTGCTCCATCCTCCCTGCCTGCATCTTTGAGCAAGTCCTGCTCCCTGATGTAGAGTCCCAACAACCTTGAACTGTGACTCTGCTCTCATCTAGTGCCTTTCTCCCTGGACCTGGCACAGAGGCTAGGCCACAGATGTAGACACTCACCTTACCACTCTCTAGAAAAGGAATGAGCATACAAACTTGTTGTGGGAGTTCATTTGCCCAATGACATTTGTGTGACTAGCCCTATGTCCACTCATGGTTTTCTCTGGATTAAAAACTTAGGAAAAGGCTCTCTCTCTCTCTCTCTCTCTCTCTCTCTCTCTCTCTCTCTCTCTCTCTCTCTCTCTCTCTCTCTCTCTCTCTCTCTCTCTCTCTCTCTCTCTCTCAGTTGGAGCAGGAGCAAGTGGCAGAGAAGTGAGGTTTGTGGTTGGTCTTTGTCACCCTTGGCAGAATGGCAGGACAGGGGCAGCTGGATCAGCAGCCGACCTACTTTGTTCTGTATTCCTGAGTGTGTTATTCTCATTGCACCCCTTAAATTATTGACCAGACTTTTGTGCTTTTGTTGGTTATCACTTCACAAACAGCTTTGGTCTTGTAGAATCAGTCTGACTTTCTCGTCTCTCCCTCCAGAACCACATCATGCTTCCTATATTCAGCATGTGCGTTGGTTTGAGAAGCAATGGCTCCCATAAGCTTATGTGTTTGAATGATTGGTCATTAGGAAGTGGTACTGCTTGACAGGCATTTGGAGGTGTGGTTTATTGAAGTCAGTGTGGCTTTGTTAAAGGAAATGTGTCACTGGGGATGGGCTTTGGGGCTTCAAATGCTCAAGCCAGGCTCAGTGCTGTCTCCCTGAACCAGATGTAGAACTCTCAGCTACCTCTCCAGCAGCATTTCTGCCTATGTGCTGCCACACTTCCTGCCATGATGGACTAAACCTTTGATTGGTAAACGAGTTCTGATTAAACACCTTCCTTTATAAGAGTTGCTATAGTCATGGTGTCTCTTCACAAGAATAGAACATTGACTAAGACACTATGCTTTCTTAATATTCTGGTAACTAAAGGGTGCCTTCCTTAGGGGCCCCATCATGGCCGTCTCTCCTAATAAAGCTTTCTCAGACATGAAGGCTTGTTTTTCCGCTTCAGGATATGAGGTAACTCTCCTAATAAAGCTCATCAGAAGGGTAATTACTCTTAGCTCTCTCTCTCTCTCTCTCTCTCGCTCTCTCTTTCCATATATATATATATATTCACATCCTTTTGTCATAACAGTGGCAAGTTCGAGACCCTGGGGGAATGGATGGCATAAGTTGCACTCTGATATATGCAGTAGTCTCAAGACCTAAGAAGAGTGAATTTTTCAGTTTGAATCTAAAGGCAAGAAAAAACCCATGTCCCACTTAGGCAGGAAGAATTCACATTTTTTTCCAGCCCCTTTATTCTGTTTAGGTCTTTAACTGATTGGATGGGGCCCATTTCTAGAGTACAGTTTAATCCATGGACTCAACTCTTAATTTCAGTCAGCTATACCATCACCGATATATCCAAAATACTTGACAAAATAGAGCTGACATATTAAATTAACTATTATAACACTGTGAGCTAAACATCAAAAAGAACTGTTTAAATAGACATTCACAAATCCATGCGCTTACAACTCTTGCTTGGGAGACTGGGCAATGGTGTAGAAACCTTCCAGTTTCAGCACTGATATAGTGTAGCTCTACTATAGGTTACTCCAGTAACAGTGAGTCCTTATTCTGAGCAACCAGATTAATGTATGCTGTAGGTAAATGTATATATGAAGGGCATACCTGTACACATATCAATGTAAAGGAATGTGTAAAATGTTCATGCTGTATTCATCTAAAATTGTTATAATATCTTGAGGAATATTCATGATATTGTGAGTTTCTGATATCAAAAATAATTATTAGTGTGGATAGATTATTTCCTAATGCAAAACACATGAAATAGATACAGATTTGTAAACAAATCTCATTCAATACCTATGTACTTGCCAAAAGTAAAGTGTCCTAGATTTTCCAAGAGGAGTAAATACTTGATGACCTGAAGTCGAAAGTCTTATAAGGAATGCAAGAGAGAGCTAGTATGTTCCCATAAGTACTGGGGATGGGAATGCACCAGGACACAGATAATATGCATACTTTACACCTCACCTTTTGTCTTCCTACTTGTTCCTAATTTGTAACCATCTGTCCTCTGGACTAGCAACTGATGCTTTCCTTTTTGGCCCAGAGCAGAGTTTGAAAAAAAAAAAGAAAATAAAAGAAAGAAAGAAAGAAAAATATTTTCTGGATTCTCAAACATGTGCCCGATGTGAAGACACATACTTTAATTGTATCATTTGATTTTTAAATAGTCCAATGAGATGAGCTTTTTACAAATGAAGAGACCAAGTCTTTCTTTAAGATAATATTCATTTTTATTTTTGTATATGTTCTTGTTGTCTGTATGTGTATCATGTGTATGCAGGTCTCCTTGGAGGCCAGAAGGGGGTGTCAAATTCCATGATGGTGGAATTGTGGGCAGTTGTGAGCTGTCTAATGTGGGTGCTTGGAACTGATCAGGACTTTCTGAAGGAGCGAGTGCTCTCACCTGCCCTGCCAATGCTCCAGTCCCAAGAGACAAGCTTTAGAGCCAATAAACATGGATCCAAACACTACTGCCCATAGTCCAAAGCTTCACATTGCTCAAATAGGTGTTCAAGAAATGCTGAATCAACTTGAGAGGGTGTGCTTGGGAATACTAGATCACATGAGCAAATAGTAAAGTGCCCACTGCAGGTCATCTTTATCTCTCTGTTAGAGACAGTACCAAAGGAAGCAGATAGTTCTGTGTTCACAACCTGTTTAAGTTTAGCAAATGCATTTTGAATAATAAAACTAGTTTCTACCTGGTAGTCAAATAACTTGACTTTTGCTTCCTTTCCAAGGTACTTTGTCCTTTCATCTCAGGATAAATGAATTAAGTTTGACTTTTGAGCTGAATTACAGAGAGCAGAAGCATGCTAGCATGGACATGTTCATGAGTTTATGGCTTTCTGAGCCCAGGATGGGGCTTGCTAGTCCATAAAGAGGACTTCTCCTCCTCCCTTGATCCCAGCAAGGAAGCTTGGCTCTACAAGTAGAGATTTATACTTAGTACAATGGCAATCACCCTGTGTAATTACACCTGGCCTTACTGGGAAAAAGTTTAGAGATCCATGGGCCCTGCCAAGTGCACCACAGGCAGGAACCCACCCCCTCAGTAAGCTTGCTGATAAGTGAGATGGGCGGGTGGCCTCAACTGAGCTGGAGACCCTTCTTTTTAGAATTAGAAAAACTGGCAAGAATGAACACTCTGCTTACAATTTCTTTTTGCAATGTCTTGCTACTTAAATACAAAAAATTGTCTGTGCTCACCAGATCTTTGCAGGTAACTAGCGTCACCAATTCACCTCAGAGAAGTCTTGTAGTTGCTGCTCTCATGGACACTAAGAGGCTGTTTTAGAGCTTGCTGGTGTGGATTAGACTTAGATCTGCACCTTCTGTTTTCTTGTGATTCCTATTGGTTTCTCTAGTTAGTATGCTGCTTTGCTATGGGGGTCCTCAATCCACCTGTTTCTCTCATCTTTGGCTGTGCATTTGTTTCTAGTTTTCTGTTTCCTTTTCCTTCAGTATTTGAGTGGAAGGTGGCTCCTCCCTTTAGTGGTGCTGTCCTGTTTGGCTTCCTTGCTCTGCTGTCAGGCCTCTTTGGCCTTGAACACCAGAAGATGGGCATAAAAGTGCTTAGAAGCTGCAGAGCACTGTTCAAATGTGTGAGAGAGATTACTATTCCACTAAGAATAAGAACCTTTCTGTAACTCTGAATCTTCAAGCTCTAACCAGGGTAGAGGAGAAAACCTGATTGGACAGGGTGGGCATCTTATGCACCGAGAGTCTACTGTAGCAGTTGAGCAGCCTGTGTTCTCCTCAGTTCTCTGTGAACACGTGCTATAGCCTGCATCTCCTGCTTCTTGAGGATGGAGACCCAAGCCTACATGGGAGACAGAAGGTCACAGAGGGCCACAGATGGCATCAGAGGACTCACAGAGGATAACCCCCCTCCTTGACAAATACTCCTAGTTTTTGGTAGTGTTTTTCAGTGTTAGGCATGCTAGGTAAACACTATTTCATTGGACTACCTCTCCAGCCCTGGTATCTTTTTATGGCTATGACCACAACCTGATTTTGGAGGCCTGAAAAACTGTGCCAGCCCAAGACTGTATTTCATTGTCTTTTGGTTGAACAGGGAAAGGAGTAGTGACTTGATTGGACATCCTGTTATAGAGGGTGGGTAGCAATGGGGCAATGCCTTTGTGGACTTTCTTGCTTCATAGGCAAATTCACATTACCTTTGCAAAATTCATCTTAACAGAGGTTTTAGGACAAGGCTTCCATTTGCCTATGTAGGTCTGCCTCCCCATAAAAGAAGGCCTGCTGAATTTGGGTCTGAATCAGATCTTAGCTCCATCTATAATTACTCCTTTTCAACTGGTGTAAACAAGGCCCAGGATATGGCTACAAATACCCCTAACTTGTTTTTATCTTGAGCAACTTTCTAACTTGAAAGTTGATCTTTATTTTACTTAAACTGTCATTACTGGAATCCATCCCAATCTCTTGAATTAACCAATTAATTATTCATCATCATTGTTATCATCATCATCATAATCATCATCATCATCTCTGTTGGCTCCCTAATAGTTTAAAAATGTTAAAATTTCCTTCTGAAGGGAAGAGGAGGAGTCTTTGCGTCTCCTTAAAAGAGTGTGTGAAGAGCCAGAGTGTGTTTTGGGAGGCAGGAGAGCACTTCATAAGAGACAACTCATACCTCTATGACCAAGCACCCTCAGGATCAGCGTATAGGTGACATTTGGGTCTAACTATGTCTTCACATCTCTACTTTATCCTGCACTCTTAATCCAACAAAAATGAACTGAGCTCCGGGCTGGCAGCAGAGATCACAGAGATCACAGTCCTAGCATCTTCTAGTATCTCTTCTGTTTTAGTTTTACTTGACAAAATGTGCTCCATGGTGTTCTCACCTGCTTTTATGCCCCTGTAAATCTGGATCGCAGTAATCACTTAGGGCCGTGTGGGGATTCCATAAATTGACATTATGAGAGGCATCTTCCATATCCATGTCTCATTCAGCACCTCAATCGCACTGATTGTTCCACAGGATAATTCATCTTCCAAGAGGAGTTTGGTAGTGTTTTAAGTCTTTGTGTGGGCAACGCAAGATGATATAGTGAGTGAAGTGTAGAAGCCAGGACTGGATCCCAGAGCTCAAACAGAAAGTGCTGCCACCTCAATACTCTCTCTTCTGAAAACATGGTTTTCTGCCATCCTGTTGTCTTGCTGTGTGGCAGAGGCCACCCTGGAGCTTGTGGTTTTTCTGCCTTATCCTACCAAGTGCGTGTGTCAACTCGATGAGCTATTTAATCTAGTTCACAGTTCACTTCAGGTGTTGCTAATGAGCAAAGACTTTATGTATTTACAGTGCACAAACATTTTTAATTTAATCAGCTGAATAGTTAAAAGAGCCATACTAGCTAAGTGAACTACTGTTAAAATAAGAACAGAAAGAAATGAGAACAACAACATTAGACATTGATTGGAATCATAATCAGTATTTTATTGGTCCAAAGAAAATAGGAAAAGGAACAAAATAGACATGTCTCCACTAGGAAAGAATAGAAAGATTTGAATATAAAGATTGAATTTCAGCTAAGCCATAATAATGACCACAGCAATTAGTCATCATAAGGATCAATATGCAAATAAATTATACTATAGTGAAGTAGATTGAAGAAAGAGATCGACCATGCGAACACTGAAGAGCTGGAACGTCTGTATTAATATCAGACTAGATAACTTAAGCAGTGAATTGTTGTACTGGGGATGAAGAGTAGTACCATTTGGGGCTGGAGAGATGGTAAGGCCATGGAGAGTATTTGCTGATCTTACAGAGGATAGGGGTTCAGCTCCCTCCAAGCACTGACACTGGGTGCCTTACAGATCTCTAACACCCTCTTCTGGCCTCTGTGGGTACCTTCATGACTCTGGTGCACATACAGACAAACAGGCATGCATATGCCCGTACATACACAATAAAGATAAATAAATCTTAAAAAGAGTATAATTTTATAATAATAGTTTATACACCAGTAGGATATAACAGACTTAATTTTATCAGAAAATAACAGACAGAACTTCCAAATACACAAAACAACAACAACAACAACAACAACAACAACAACAAAAACGAATAGAACTATCAGGAGTTATAAAAACATACAATTATAACGAGAAACTCAACATCTTCTCTCAATAACAAATGAGTTAGAAATCAGTGCAGATGTGTAGAATCTAAACATTATAAACTAACTTGACATAACTGGCCTTTATAGACGATTTCATCCAGCAGCAGAAGAACACCTGATACTCCCCCTGTGACAACATACCACCTGAGTCAGCACTCTAGCTTCTTCTGTTTGTGAAGAAGAAAATGCTTCCGCCTACAGAGAGTGCCATTGTTCTGGGCCTTCGCAGGCCATGGGAGAGTGCATGGAACTACTGTCAGATGTGTGGAGGCCTCACCCTCACTCACTGCTGCTGGAGAACCTAGTAGTAGCTCCAAGAGAAGGTCATTGTTTCAGAAGAATAACTCACCTGGCTTAGGATGAAGTCAGAGATTGAACCTCAATCAAATCTCTAACCCACACACTGTTACCTGGTGAGGAACACAGCAGCCTCTGGCTGTGTCTAAACCTATTAATATCAACATGCTCGCATTGCCCTCAGAGACTTGGCATCGAAAAAACAGTAACACTAGAATTATTGGACTGCTGAAGGTATGCAGGAAAGATCCCTACAACCTAAAATCTTCTTAGGAGATTTTATTTTGTTGGATAATGTATGATCAGTCTTTTTCACCTTTACCTTTCTAAATGCAGAAAATTTATGAGTAATTAGAAATATAATAAAACTGAAGTCTCCATACAATTGACTTCAAGTTACAAGATGTAATTTATGTAATAAAAATTGTAACAATCTGGGTAAAGAGGAAAATGTGAGCTAGAATAATACTTAGCATGGTGATGACATTTCATGACGTCGTCTTTTCTGGGATTCTAATGGGCAAGGGAAGAATGCAGCATTAAAAGAGCTGCAGCTGTGCTGCAACCTGCATGGTTTGTGATTGGTTTGACTGGGGGACAGGGACTGACAGACACACCTACAGGAAGGCTGGGCTTGGGTGGGCTGTGCACTTTCATGGAGATGTACCAGCAATCCAGAAACTCAGCATGTTTATTAGATACAGCTGAATGAATGAGGAGGCAGGCTAGGTAATTTTGGTAGGGGGTCTCTCTAGGGGAGTTGTCTCAGGCTGCTGTCATTTGGGAGGAGGAAGCTGTGGTTGACCCTTCCTGTACATACTGTCAATATCTACACTTGGACCAGAAGGCCTTGCTCTTCCCCAGAACCTGACCTGGGCAAGAAAGACTGCCTTTCCCAGGGGTCCTTGACATGGCCATGCTCACATCAACTATACACATTCACTTCGGTATCTGCTCTCCATATGACCATCTTGACCATTACACATACCTCCCATAGTACATGATGAGTCCTGTGTTTCTGTCAGCTAAATTGGCTTTCTCTGTAGTTGTCCCTCTTGCTAATGTGAAGGCATGCCCACTTCATAGTGTAGTGTTTCATCAAATCCACTGTGAAGTGGAGTTATACTGCTTTATGCCTATAGTTTATGTTCTTTGTAAGAGTAGACTGACATTGCTCCTCTCCTGGCCTTTGTGCTATTACCCTTTTATGTATATTATAAAACTCACAATAGATTTGAACTTGATTTTGCATTAAATAACCAATTATCTTTTAAGTAATTTAAAAACTATAAAACACATATCTGCCCATCTAAGTTTTCTTTTCTAGTACTCTTCATATTTCTGTGTACTTCAGATGTGCATCTTCTACTCTTCCTTCTACTTGAAATATTTGGCACTTCATGTAATGGATGTCTTTTCATTGTGAATTATTTTAGATTTCATATATTTAAAGATATCCTCATTCTGCCCTTATTTAAATGGCTATTTTCATATTGACAACTTACCTCTGTATTCAATAACAATAGATATACTACTCCAATGTGTTCTGGCTCATGTTATTTCCAAGTAAAAATGAGCTCCATTCAGATCTTTGTTTCTCTGTGTGAAAATATTTTCTTCATCATCAATCTTTAAGAAATTTGATAATGATGTGCCTTAGCATAGTTTACTGCTGGTGTGTGTGTGGGGGGGTGAACTTTATAATTTTAAAAAATATTTTAAAATTTCTGGTGAATATTCTTCAATGCTGTTTCTCCACCTCTTTCAGAGGCACAGACACACGAGGTTTCCATCACTGTCCCACAGCGTGCAGGTTCCTGATTTTCTGTCAATTCGGAAAATTTCTGTTGTGTTTTCAATTTGCTAATTTTTTCTTCAGCGCTGTCCAGCCCACTCTTCATCTGATCTTCAAGATGCTTCATTCAGACCTTGCAGTGTTTTTCTTTAGAAGTTTGACTTGGGTCATTTTTCATAAATTATCTTTCAGTTTTTAATTGGCATGATCAAATATTCTTTTATCTTCTTTTTTTCTTTCAGTCTTTGTCTTCAAATCTCTTCCTGGAAGGCCATGCATAACTTTCATTTATTGTATTTGAAATCACTGTATAATTACTTTTGTGAAAACACTGCCTGAATTTTCTAGGACAAAAAGAAAACCCTAAAACTTGTTTCAGGAATGAAGAGAAATGTCCGATTTAAATGGGGAAAGAAGTGCACATAATTACTGCTGCACTGCGGTCATTTCTGTGTCCCGTTTTCTTAAATCTCGTCTGATGACAATATCGAGGACAGTTATGAAAACAGACATTTGCATAGACTCACTTCTAAAGTCTTACTGAGAATATCTTGTTGGCTTTGGAGAGCAGGTCATAGGTGTAGCAGGATCTGCATATGCCTGTTGGTGCACACCATTGTGAATATTTGCAACATTACTTCCAGATTGCTGAGCACTTTTGTAACTGTTCTGGTAAATCCCTGTTGGATTATCTGTCCTAAGACTGGTCTGTATAACAGCATGTACAAAATCACTCCCAAAGCTCCCATTGGTGTAACTTGCAGCACTGTAAACGCCATTGAGTATTAGCCCCCAAATCTCTCTTAAGCAGACTAGGGTAGCCTATGCCATAATTTTCCCTGTCTCTAAAGGTATTAAATCCACCCTTTTGCCTCTGTCATGCCTCCTCTCTCCCTGGAATGACCTGAGCCTCTGTCTTCTTCCAGCTGAAGCATCTTGGGATTAATTGCTTGATGAGCTTCCCAAAGCTCAGAGATAAGGTGGCTCCTTGCTTACGTTATTAGGTGTGAAGAAAGTGTGTGCTGTGCCTGTTTTGACACTGCGAGCAGTTCTTCCAACTGGACGAATATCACCCTCTGAGGAGTTAGGGCAGTCACATCTCCTGCATCCACCCTCTGGAGACCATATCGATAGTGTCAGAATAGCTTTTCCATGTTCGATTCCTTTAGAACCCAGTCTTGCTCCTGTTGACTCTTATCACCATTGATATCCATAGCAGGCCACCCATCTCTTCTCATTTTTTCTGGCAAGTTCATCACGATTCATTATGGTTTCAACAAAAACAATGGTTTTATTCTCCTCATGCATGATCTCTTTCATTAGATGAATAAGTTCACCCTTTTTCACATTATGACACCCACCCACCATCTTTGTTATGGTGTGCACTCAGTGCACCAATATTGATATGAATATAGTCTGTCAGGGAATCTTCAGCAAGCTGTCTTACTTCTCTTGGACAAGCTCCACATTAGAATTTGCCTATAAGGTCTTATTGATCCACAGTTGTCTTTATTTGGGGTTCAAAGCTCATGTCCAGCATTCTATCAGCTTTACCGAGGACAAGGTAGGTTGTTCTTCTCAAACCAGTTCCCCCACACTCTAAAATGTCAATCAGTCTTTCAGGTGTTGCAATAAGGATTTCCCCACCTCTCTGAAAATATGGAATGCTTAACGAATTTTTGTGTCCCCTTGAGTGGGAGTTGAGCAAATCTTCTGTATCGTTCCAGTTTTAGTATGTGTGCTGCTGGAGCGAGCGAACCATCCTCTGTCTTCTTGAATGCAGCAACATTATTCTAGTCACTCTCAGTGTTCTGGTCTACTAATTCTACCATGGACAAGTCTGAATTCCTGGATTCGTCTTTTAATTATACTGACGTTTTTCCTACATCTTTGTAGGACTGACTATTTTTATTGGATCACAGAGATTATGAATTTGTTCTTGTTAGGTGTCATATATTTTAGTGTTCTTATAAACATTTTGAGCTTTATTCTGAGACATTGTAAAATTATTTGGAGGATCATGGCTCTACTTTTTCAGGCCAGCTCAGAGCATTTTAAAACTACAGCAACTTTCTCTTGGCCAGTCACCATTGCTGTCCTGGCTGGCAGAGCAGCCCCATTCCTTTTTCCCATTTCCCCACTGGCCTTGTTTATTTCCTTTTTCCTTCAGCTGGCCAGTGCTTGGCCTACTCTGACCCTCCTCAGCCCTCCACAGGGTTCTGTCTCTGCAGCTACTCCACCTCAGTATCTTCCCTGGATACCTTCACTATCATCAAGAAAACCAGCTTCACACCTTTAATCCTGGAAGAGCACTGTGCTCTGTGTGGATCCCTGTCCTCCCATAGTGACCTGGAACCTTCTGCAAGCAGTAAGTTGGGAAAATACTGTGAGTTTGGATCTGAATCATGCCCACAGCCTCACGTGTTGCTTGGTTGCTACTCTGTGGTGACATTGGCAAGCAGGACTTATTGGAAGGTCTTGGGAGGGCATGAGCTTTAAAGCAGGGGTGTTGTACCCCACTTCTTCCTCTCTTTTTCCCTTCTCTGGTGCTATAATATAATCATCATACTCCCCCCAAGCACAATGGGCCTCCCCATGAGTCCAAATCCATTGGGCCAGAAGATGAGAATTAAAACCTCAAATAACAAGCAGTCCTTTAAAACCCTGTTCCTTGTAAGTATTTTCAGATACTTTGTCACACCAGTGAATGCTGTGGGATGGTCTGTATGTTGAATGTGTTGCTCTGATTGGTTAATAAATAAAACACTGATTGGCCAGTAGCCAGGCAGGAAGTATAGGCGGGACAAGGAGAGGGGAGAATTGGGGAAGTGGAAGGCTGAGGCAGAGAGATGCTGTCAGCTGCCACCAAGAAAAGTAAGATGAAAGGTACCGGTAAGCCATGAGCCATGTGGCAACTTATAGACTAATTAGAAATGGGTTAATTTAAGATGTAAAAACTAGATAGCTAGAAGCCTGAGCCATTAGGCCAAACAGTTTAAATAATATAAGAGTCGGTGTGTTTATTTTATAAGTGGGCTGTGGGACTGCCGGGGCTTGGCGGAAGCTGGAGAGAGACTCCAGCTACAAGTGAAAGTCAACATGAGCTGCCAATAAGATCAGGTGTTAGTCACTGGTCAAAATACATGTTCAGTTTCATATATGTTGTTTGGTTTTTGTGTTAGGCAGAAGGGTGAATTTCTCTCACTCTATCTTGTCTAGAAGCAAGTTTTGCAGTATTCTTTATAAAAGTGTTGATATTTTTATATTTATTTATTTATTTATTTACGTGTGTGTGTGTGTGTGTGTGTGTGTGTGTGTGTGTGTGTGTGTATGTGTGTGTGTGTGTGTGTGTGTGTCAGAATTTACAAAAAGAAACTAGGAATGCTTCCTTTGGATTTAATGCTAAAAGATGCTTTTCCTTTTTCTTACTCTTTTTCCTGTCACCTTACTAATCTAATTCTCTGTCACTCTTGCCTAAGTCCACCATAGCTTTTGTTTATTTTTTGTTTTTTGGTTTTTTTTAAACAAAACAAACAAACAAAACAAAACAAACAAACAAAATCACCCACCGTAGCTTTTGAATAATGCTTAGTCTGCATGCCAGGGTCCCTGTCCAATAGTCACCATTGTTCCTGTTTAGCATCTTCTCCTCAGCCAAGCTTCTGCTGCTTGCCACTGTGGAAGGGTATAGGACAGCAGAAGCAGTGAACGGTAAGGTTTTTCCGCTCTTGCTCTGACCTCGTGGTTTTTAACTCCGCAATTGGTTCTGTGTTTCTTATTTAACAAGACAGTTACATCTACATTTGGCGCCCAACGTGGCAAGAATTCATTAAAAAACCACTTGCCTTGGCAGTGGGTCTGGCTTCCTGCCTGGGCAGGCCCGGCTCCCTAACCCGGGCCTAGCTTAGCTTAGGACTCAGTGCTGTGCATATCGCTCTGTATAAATAAAAATGCTGTTTGGCCAGTGGCCAGGCAGGAAGTATAGGCGGGACAAGAGAGAAGAGAATTCTGGGAAGTGGAAGGCGGAGAGACAGACACCGCCAGCCGCTGCCATGAGAAGCAATATGTAAAGACACTGGTAAGCCACAAGCCATGTGGCAAAGTATAGACTAACAGAAACGGGTTAATTTAAGATAGAAGAAGTAGATAACAAGAAGCCTGCCACGGCCATACAGTTTGTAAGCAATATAAGTTTCTGTGTGTTTACTTGGTTGGGTCTGAGCATCTATGCGCCTGGCAGGCAAGAGAGATTTGTCCTGACTGGGCCAGGCAGGAAAACTCTAACTACAGGCATGGTCTCTGGAGCCAGAGCTGCTCTTGTGGAATATTGCTTTAACTAGGCCAAGATGTGTTACATTTGTTTATGTTGCATTTGTACAAGGATTTAAAGATGTGTTACATTTGTTTATGTTGAACTTGTTCAAGGATGTGTTGCTTTGCCTGACTAAGGCACCTGGTTGGTCTAACAAAAAGCTGAACAGTCAATAGCTAGGCAGTAGAGGGATAGATGGGGCTGGCAGACAGAGAGAATAAGTAGGAGGAAGAATCTAGGCTCAAGAGGAAAGAGAGAGAATGAGGGAGAAAAAGAGGGAGATGCCCCGGGGCCAGGCAGGCAGGCAGCTGCCAGCCAGACACAGAGGAAGCAGGAAGTAGGACATACAGAATGAAAGAAAGGTAAAAAGCTCTGATGCAAAATGTACATAAAGAGAAACAGGTTAGTGGGATAAACATAAGATAAGGCTGAGCATTCATTATTAATAATAAGTCTCTGTGTCATGATTTCAGAGCTGGTTGGCAGCCCAAAAGAAAGCCTGGTACAAGGTGCCATTCAGTCCTACTCTCTGGCAGCTTGACCTTGAGAAATTGCCTTCTTTTATCTGACAGGAAGAACCACCATATTACATATCTTCTAGAGCTGTTGGGACCCTGAGTGAGCTGTGAGAAGCTTTACTGCCATTGCTGGTGGTAAGTTCCACAGTGACATAGTCTATTCTTACAGCTATGCCTCTGGTGCACAGTATTCTTTGTTCTCTAGGCATCTTTGCACACGGTTCTTCCTTCTGGGACCTCTCTATAGCCTCATGAATTTTCACCTGAGGAATCCTCTCTTCAGACTCATCTCAAATTTTCCAGCAAGGAGGTTGTCTCTGCCTCTGGTCGTGGCTGAATCTCTGTGGCACAGGGTAATGTTGTTTTGCTATTATTTTCTCCTCTGTCACTTCCCTATAGCAGGTGCAGAGACTGTGGGTCATCACAGGTCATCAGTGAGTATTAGCTGAAAGATGAATAAAGATGCACTCTTAACTTTAGAACACCACAACAAAAGAGACAAAAGGATGCACCACAAACAAAACAGAGTTGCTTGGATAGGTACCAGTAGGAGTCCAAGGTGCTCATGCAAAAGCACAGTAGATGCACAGGAGAAGCATGCTCAACATGGCCTCTGGAGCCTCTCTGTGAGCTCTAGGCTTCACAGGTCATTTCTCTTGTTCAGTGGTAAAAAATGCTTCTTGGCAAAGAGCACAACCTGGAGATGAGAAGTGAAAAAGACAAGACAAGAAAAAGAAAAGGCCACCACAAGCCAACATTAACAAGGCCTCCTCACCCCTGTCCTTGCTCTGTGGCACAGGTGCCCAGCAAAGGCAACATTATTGCTACACAGCTGGGTTTTCAAGAACTGTCTACCAATATTGACATTACCTCATCCTATGTTAAGGAAATCAAGGTGGGTTGGCAAACAATCACTTTCAATGCTAATTGTCGAAATCTGCAGGTCAGAGCTCTTAAGCTAATGCCTGTTGACTTAATAGCAATTCGGTGTTTGCTCTTTTTTTTTTTTAAATCATATTTTTGCTCTCTTTTTCCTATGGTACAAGGTAGAATTCTTAAGGTAGGTAAAGGGGCTTAAGTTTTCTGAATAGTTGTTTTCTTTCCATCCTTCTGCTCTCTGATACTTCTTTCTTTCCTTCTATTGGACGTTAAGTTAGCAGTAATGTCTGTCTTGGTCACTACCTCCTCTGTAAGGACATTGAGAAATCCTGATAAATCCAATCCCATCGTCTTTTGTCCTCCACAGTTCCTGAACACTGTGTGAGGAGATCCTTCAGGAATGAGTCATTGGTGATGTACTTGGAGTTCTGCTAGCATAGCCATTTCCAAGCAGCTCCCTGATGGTCCTGGAGAGAGTGAATGTTGGCAGAAGCTCAGTGTCTCATTTACAGGGTTCTTGGCTCCACACTGAACCCTGTGCTCCTGGTATTGGCCCACCCAGAAGAGTCTTATCCCACTGTTCCTATGTCCTCGCCTTCCCCTCACCCCATAGATCTCAGGCTACAGTGAATGACAGCAGCAATGTTTGGGGTTTCTTATTTGGGGAAGGAAACTGACAAGGTACCTGTCCTTTCTCTGCTAACACTTGGCATGAATTTGAGTCTATCAGTAGATTTCCACTTATTGATGAGCAGATCACAGAGTAGCCCCTGGGCATGTTTTCAAACTTAATGAAGAAAAGACAGTTCTTGACACTAGAGCACTTTGTCTCACTGACAGCATCAATCAAGATGTGCTCTGAGCTCCTGGATGCTTTAGGAGTGAAACTTTAAACACAAGAAAGGCTGGGGCCATGGGTGGGAAAGGTGTGGGGAGAAGTTTCTAGTTCATCTCAGTGTCCCTCCTCTGCCTACTCTGTAAGACAGAGAGTAAAACCAGGGGTGGGAACTGGTGGTAGCTGGGAGATAATGGAAACAAGAGGGATGACATGTAGCCGTGGCTTTGCACTTGGTGAAGGGTTTGTCATCCTTAGAAGTAAAGGTGTGGTGGTGGGGGATTCTCCTTCAAGAAGTTCACTCTCAGTGGGCATTGGTGGCACATGCCTTTAATCCCAGCACTTGGGAGGCAGAGCCAGGGGGATCTTTGTGAGTTCAAGCCCAGCCTGGGCTACAGAGTGAGATCCAGGACAGGCACCAAAACTACACAGAGAAACCCATCTCAAAAAACAAACAAACAAACAAACAAAAAACAACAATAACAAAAAAAAAATGAAGCTCACTCTCCTTTCTATTAAGTACACTAACCAACCAGTCAATGAGCAAAAAACTGGAATGGTGATGTGCTTGCTTGGAGATTATTCCTTTTAATGATTTTCAAATGTGTCTTCTTCCAGGTGAAACTTCTTTTCTCCTTGGAAGGAAAGCTGCTGCTTCTATAAGAGCACAGGAACTGACAAACGAACAAGAAGAAATGAGACTTGGTGGTCTGAGGACAGGAAGACGTGGGAAGATAAGCCCACATGACCATGAAGGTGATCCTGAAAGGACCAGGTCCTGTGAAGCCCTGCAAACCATGGGTCTAGTTCAGGGCTCTCCAGCCCAGCATCAGAGAGGTGCTCCATCTACCAAAGTGTGAGCTTTCCTGCAAGGCTGGTTTCTGGTCCCTCTTTCTCCTGAAGATGGGCATCCACTTTTTGCTAGGTGTCCTGCTGACCCTGGGAAGAAGAGGGGACACATGAGTTTTCTGTTTGTCATCATTGGGAACATGTGGCAGGCCCAATAGGCTATCCTTCCACCCCTTTATCTGCTTCTCCAGCCATGATGTTACTGTAACTCGGCTAGAATTCCTGTTTCTGTAACTTCCCCGAGCAAGAGCAATGATCTGCTCACATTGGCCAGAAAACTACAAACTGCCCTTGTTATTGCCGTCTTGACACAACTCAAGACAGTCTACTGCACTCTTTAGAGAACACCAATCCAGGGCAGCATTCAGTGGAGCTGGCAACAGCAGCTCACCGACTTTCTTCAATTTCATTCATTTTCTTTTCTTTTGAGACAGAATGAGACTGTCCTTGAACTTGTCATCCTCCTGCCTCAGCCTCCAGAATATTAAGATTACTCACACTGTAATTATGCCCAAAGTCCATGCCTGAGAGCTGTCACTCTGCTATGCTCAGGCTCCTCACTAGAGTGCCTCTAAAATTTTGTCACTTTTGGAAGGGGGAGTGTCTAGGATGGAGTGCTTACCTCCATTGGCCAGGAGTACTTAGGAACTGGCAAATTAAAATGGTATGGCCATGTCCTTATTAACCCAGACTCCTCAGTCAGTCAAGATGTTAGTTATGAATGGCAGCCAAGGGAAGCCACAGCTCCCAGAACTCCCTCTCCGGGGACTGCCCTGGCCCGTCTAGCTCTGCACTCTCTTCCAGATGGCAAATAGAATCTGGCCACTTTGTCTGCACTGGGAATTCAGACCAGGATCCTGGAAGAAAAGATGGGAAGAGGCCGTCTCTAGACTCTGTAGAGCTGCCCCTGTTTCTCACAAGGTCTGTCCACTGCCCAGTTTTCTGAACTGGTTTTAGCTTGTGCTACTCTAACCAGTTGCTGACTCCTGCTTTCTCACTCTTTTCTTATTTGTCACAGCGACTATCAATGACTTCTCCAGAACAAAGCGCCTCCCGAATATCTATCCACAGTTGAGAACCACTCCCAATGAATCTTGCAGCAAGGTGGGATATAGCTTTCTAATAACCTGTCATTATCACAGTGCTTCATGATCTGGCAGTCTGGGACATAGGCAGGTTTTCAGATTAGATGATTTCTAGAGGTTCACTGAATCTCCTTGTTTTCCTAACTCAAGCCATGATGTCATCAAAGGGAATTTCCATCTTAGAATATTAGTAAATTCCTTTGTTTGCACATATGTGGTTAAGATACCCTGGCTAGAGTACATCTGATGAGGAGTCTAGTGAAAATCTCTCAAGAGTCATCTTCATTGGCTGCTGGGGTGCATGTCTCTTGGAACACTGGGACCAGGTAGTTGGGAATGACCTTAAGTCTTACTTGAGATGGTCAGGATACTCTTGCTGTGTCTCCTTGAGCTTTGAACCATTTAATGCTTCTTTGATTGACATTGACAACTGAAGGGGTGGCTTTATGGAACACTGTGAGAGAATGCTTAAGGGGCTTTCCTCTGAACTTGGAGTGAGAGCGGGTGCTGTCTCTTGCTACCCCGTAGAGTGTTCCTGTAGAGTCCAAGCATATCCCAGAGTCTAGAAAGACTGCACTTGCAGCACTACACAGAAAGACAGCCTTGGCTTCCGAGAGAGATGGGACAATGGCAGAGTGGCCGAGCATGGATGCTCTACATGGTCCTGCCAGCTGGTGTCTCCCTCAGTTGCCCAGTCTCCTCCAATCCTCTCTGAACTCTGTCTGAAGAAGTCCCCAGGGCCCCAGCTCTAAGAATTTATGTAGAAAATGGTTCCGTGTTCTTTGAGTCTTGAATGAGGCTGTGGCTTTGATACCTATCAATTCTGGCTGTAGCTTAGGGCAGGGGTGGTATGGGATGGGTAGGAGTGTCAGTATGATCTCTGTCCACACCCCTCCTGCCATGATGACCCCTAGAGCAGCAAAGGAAGCTCAGCTTTGCAGCTGCGCACTGGCCAGTCATGAGGCCCCGAACAGGTGCTCCTCCGGTCATCAAAGTCCGGAAGCAGTTAAACTTGCTTTCACCTTTGTTGCAGTTCTCTTAAAAGAAAATAGAGAGATCTTGGAAAGGTGGAAGGGGCGGCAGGCCAGAAACGTAAAGTGTGTGCAATCACTCAGATACAAGTGGCACCACTAAAAATTGCCTTCATATATCAGCTTATGGTTTACACACTCTGGCAGAAAGGACGCTAAAAGGTCAGCAGAAAAAAAAAATGTCTATGTCAGGCCTGGAGCTGTGGCTTCAAAGGTGGTGAGAAGACACAATCTCAGAAGGGTTCTAGAGGGACCTGCTAAGTGCTTGCTAGGGAAGGGTTCTTTTTTTACTCCTTATTTTGCTTTATTTTTAAGGAAGTTGCCTGCTAACGTCAGCAGAGAAGCTAAGGTATAGACTCAAAGTAACCTTTCGCTCTGACCTCTGGTGACAAGACGGATAGTCCCATTCATCTGTGGGTGAGCAGCAGAGGCTCCCTGCATTTTTTCTCCCTTTTGCCTGGATTCAGGATATATTTGTTTGCAGAGAGGAATGTCACGCTTGTGAATGCACTGCTCAGTCATGTGCCTGCGGTGGTGAAAGCTGTGGAGGGAGAAGAGGCAGGAGGGAAGGGGGGCTGTGTGGAAAGGGCAAGCTATACTCTGGGGGCTTTGAGTGATGCCAGCTCAGATCCAGGAACAAATCTTCAACCAAATGATAATGGAGAATGTGCCTTCCAACCAAAAGGATCACAAAATGCACTGTGAATTAATAATGCACCCTTTTAGCAGTGATTGCCTTCTGAGATGATCTTGGGGAGGACCAATCACCCACTCTCCCTCCAACCTAGGAGAAGGAACTAGAAGCTCTGTGGCTTCCTTGGAGTTTTGTTTAAGGCTGACTCTCCCCTTACTTTATTAACCGTGTAACATTTTAAGGTTGTTTTTTCCTCTGTCTCCTCCAGCAAGTCTCTATTGATCACTGTTTACAGTTATAATCCCTTTCAAATTTATCATCCATGACTAACACCACATGTATTGATTAGCATTGACGGATGTCCCTCTACAGTACAGAACTGCTGTGATCTTGGCCAGTGAATCAGTAGAAATGGAGGGAGGTGGGAACATACTTTCTCCTTCATTTTTCTTCTGGTATTCCTTTGCTTCCCCTTCCTTCCTAGCTGAGATGAGTGCTTTTCTCCTGGAATTGAAGAACTGCTGTGCGTATTTTAATAACACTTTTTTTTTTTAAACCTTCCTTGTAGCTTTTTTGGGAAGAAAAGAAAGGGCTTCTCAGTGACAGTGGGGGAGGGGGGGTTGCCAAAAGGTCCTAGAGGGAGGTCAGATTTATGAGTGGCAGCCAGACATCTTAACCTACAGCCTCAAGTAACAAGGATGTAAAGGCTAGTTATTTTGGGGACACATTTGATGTCACTTGTGACCAAGGACAAGGCACCTGCAGTCTGGAGCCTGAAGGTGCCATTTGTCAGTAGTGGGATTTTGTAACCCCCTTTTGCTCGCTCTCTTCTTTGCCTGTTGTAGATTGTGAAGCTGCCCCATTAGCCTTGCCCACTCATGTTTCTGGGTCTTCCTGTCTTGGAACACTGGTCTGTCTACTCACTCTCATTATGCACATTAGGCACCAAGCCCATGTGTCAAGTCTACCCAGTTAACCTGCCAGACTAGCATTGAGCTGCTCACGTCTGGTCCTTATCTCCAGCCAGCCCTCCATGGGAGACCTGAGTGCAGCCACATCCTCTGTGTGACAGAGCACTAATCCTCTCCCACCTGCCAGGCAAGAAGGCCGAGGGAAGAGTCAATGGCTTCACCTAGGACCAACGCTCCCCACCCTCATTCGTGGACTCCAGAAACATCTTCTTACTCTGGAGGGTTTTCATGTGGTCTGTACCCTAGGAGCAGAGCTGAGGATAGAGGGGAGAGCTATAGAACTCATGAGGAATTTAGAGATCTTCTGGCTTAGCTTACTAACTGCACATGAGGGACCTGATGGAGCTTAAACATTTGGAGTAAATTGTTCCACATCACGAGCAAGTGTGAAGGAAGCCCCACCTCTGTGTCTTCACCAAATAACTCATTTTCCCCACCTTCTGGGGGCTGTCCCCCTGCTCCTCACTTTCTCGTCCTGATGTCCCACTCCTCCCCTCTCCCCATTCCTCCCAGTACTCCCTCAGCGACATTCTAGGTCCAAAGGGGGAGTCACAGGGACTCTTGGCTCAGCTCACTTTACTCTGCAAACCCATTTTCTAACAAATTCAAAGGTTTCTTTACCACAGAGAATTCACATTAAAAAGTTAATTTTCTTTCCAAAGGAAAGAAAGGAGGTATACCCAGTTCCTGGGAGGGCACATCTACATAGCGGTGTGCAGTTCTGTCATGCTATGGCGCCTTTGAATAGCTATTTAGTTGGCTTGTATGGAAATGATATTTTGTCCTCCCTCCCCGCCTCCCCCCACTATTGACAATAATTTGATGTTTTCTGCCTCTTTACTTGTCTATTTCCCAAGTTTTCATGGTCTGTTTGTAATAGTGTTTTGGGTTCTTTGCACTACTTTAAATTAAGTTTCTCATGTGGGTCTTATTACACCTGAAGACTGTTCAGCTATTTGATGACATAGTTGTAAATCCTCAATAAAAAGATCTTTAATAATCAGTTGGCATTTATTTAGTGCACCACCCATCTTATTAAATCTAACTCCTCAGGTTTAGTGGGACGGTTTATTGTGTTTCAGCACTGGAACAGTGGCATTCTTGTTCTGCTTCGGAGGGCACTTTCATTATAGACTCCTGTTTTTAGGCACTTATAATTTTCTCAAGTAGCACATTTATTTCAATGTGCAATCATTCTCAGTTCTCTTCTCCCCCCTCTCAACTTGTACCATTCCTTCCCCCCCTCACGTTTTTTACAAGTTTAATATGGAAATACTTCACAAATTTTAGAGGAAAGAGCTGTGTCAGGGGCTGAGAATAGCTGAGCAAAGCTGCCAGGCTCCTCACAACCCGGACTCTAGTTTGGTGTCATGGTTATCTTGACGCAAATGTTAATGGGGGAGGCTGGCAGTCCCAAGCATTTTCAAGCTCAGTTCAAGCTTTGCCAGCTCTTCCCAGTGGTCAGAAACAGAGGAATCCAGCCCAACAGCCAACAGGCCAGAAGGGAAAACAGACATCCTCACTTGTGACCCGTTTTTGTCCCCTCCTTGTCTGTTTTGTATGGAAGTGTGGGCCAAGCTCTATCACCCAGGGTCTGCACAAAGGGTGTCCCTCCGTGCCTACTCTGTGTCTGGCTACTGTCAGCTCTTCAGATGTCTGATCAAGCACCACTTTCTCCAAGATACCTGTTGGAACTGGATAAAATGAGTTGATCCCCATATATGCGGCTTTAGAGCAGGTGTTACGCCTCTGTTTATTGTGTGGTCCACTACAGCTGGTACATACTGTCTTATGAAATACATTGCACACAGCGTTCCCAATTCCATACCCAGTGCTACCACCTTCAAGCCTGAAGTTGATTGCAGTGGAGTAATTGCACAAAAAGATGGACAAATGGAGCATCTCAAAGTCTACTTCCTCCTACAGGTGCTAGGGATAGTTTGAGACTGAAACCTGTTTCCTCTCTTAAATTGTATACTCCACGAGAATAGGGACTTTGTCTATTTTGGTCTATGTTATATTTCTGTCTCAGTGTCTGGCATATAGTAGGTAGTCAAAAGTCTGAATTTAGAAAGAGAGACTTTAGGATAGATGTAACCTTATTTAAGCAAAGTGATTGGACCATTCAAAAGATCTTAACTCAGAAGATAAAGACTCTCCATGATTCACCTCTAAAATCATTTCATATTAAGAGTGGGCTTTTTAAGAAAAGAAAAATCCTTAGATGTTCAGCTGATTATGTTATGCTTGTGAAATAACTCATCAGATAGCTGGTAAGATTGTGTGACCAAGTACAAAGACAGCCTGTGAGACTATGTGACTATATGACCAGGTAAGGAGAAGATTGCGTTCAGTCAAGAGAAGAGGTTGGGTGATAATTTTTTTTTAAAGATTACTTCATAAATTTTTGTTTGTTTGTTTTTTCAAGACAGGGTTTCTCTGTGTAGCTTTGCGCCTTTTCCTGGAATTCACTTGGTAGCCCAGGCTGGCCTCGAACTCAGAGATCTGCCTGGCTCTGCCTCCCCAGTGCTGGGATTAAAGGCATGCACCACTGCTGCCTGGCCTTACTTTATAAAATTTATTATAAAAACATTGCAAATAAAATAAACATCATACCAAAATTAGCCAGACCCTCAGTCTATACATCTCAATAATTTCTTTACAGTTAGAATAGCCATCTGAAGTTGTAGAGGTCATTCTTGAATGTATTAGTATGCACTTGCCCACCATCAGAAATGAAAATCCATGACAGAATTAGAATAAGAGAAACAGTGAGCTTCATGTCCTCATCCATGACTCATGTCCACTATCTGCATTCAGTCCTCCCTCATCCTGAGTATCTAAAAATCAATGTTAGTAGACATTCTCTTGTAGTGACTGTGGCAGCATATGCCTGAAATCTTGGCATACTGGAGATCGAGGCAGGAACATCACAAGTTTAAGGGCAACCAGGACTATAATCAACACTGGTCCCCAGAAACAAAGCAAACCACCACAAAAGCCAGTTCTGTTATGTTCTACTGGAAGGGAATTCCCACAGGTTTTACTTTTTTGATTAGGAGGTGGATGCTTCTTTGGTTTTCTCTCTTTGCTGTTTCTCTCCATGCATTCACTATCCCTTTGGGAACTTCTAGCTGCCATCTGGTGAAATGCGGTTTGAGCCTGACACTAGGGAGACCTGGCTGTGAAGCTGAGCTTTAGTTCTATTGTGTAGGTTTAGAAATGGATTCCATCCTGCCTGGCCCAGCATTCTCATGACTAAAATATGATACTTCGTATAACTATTACATCACACATTAGACAAATATGTAGCAAGCTGACAGGTGTAAAGTCATCTCATATTTTCTAAACTTTTGCCATCTATTCTCTTGTATTTGGATTCTTATTTTGTTGAAGTGAAAAAAAAATGGGTGCTGCAAGGGTAGAAATACTTAATGCATGGTACTGATTGTGTGAGATAAGGAAGGCCTACTTTGTATCATTGATTTAAAACATTTCTTCTTGAGAGTTTTGTTTTCTGTAAGGAAGATTTGAGTAAGTTGAGCAACCTTCATACTGGGAACTCGTATCCCAAGGATCTACCGGAAGTCAGAACGAGGATGACGAGGCTGTGCAATGGGCCAAGAGTAGTGTATCCTGAAATTGAGACAAGTGACCCCAGTCTTGAGTTTGGATTACCTCCCTAGTGGAATCTACAGGAACCCTGGGAGAGACTGGTGAGAGGCCAGGCTGAATGTTGGCTGTGGCTATGACAGTCTCACCGGCTGGAAGAAAGATTGAGTTCCTGCACTGCCACAGAGAAAGGAAGAGTAGAACCCAAGTTTGAAGCTGGATCAAGATAAAGACAATTTTGTACCAATGTGCAGGGACTAAAGCCCAGCTCCAAATCACCTTAAGGTTTCATTGATCACTAGTGCTTGTATCCATCCCTTAAGGGCAAATGTAAATCTTTTCAAGAGGACAATTTTGCATTCTAGTCTTGAAGTTGCTGAAATGTTTTCTATATACAATGTTATGCAGCAAATAAAAATATCCAGACATATAATGTATAAATAGCAAAATGATACAAATTAAGAGAAATAATATATTTTATAAACACACCAGAAGGCATCAGTGTAATGGAATTATCAGACATTATTTTTTAAATGATCATGTATGTTTTTATTGCCAAGAATAAAAAAGGGATGATTATGAATTTGGAAGGATCATCAAATACTTTAACAAGTAAATATTTCTAGGATTAAAAATTATAATAGTAGCTGGGCAGTGGTGACGCACACCTATAATCCCAGCACTCGGGAGGCAGAGGCAGGTGGATCTCTGAGTTCAAGGCCAGCTTGGTCTACAGAGCTAGTCCAGGACAGACTCCAAAGCTACAGAGAAACCCTGTCTCAAAAAACCAAAAAAAAAAAAAAATTATAATAGTGATTAAGAGATCAAAAATAGGTAATAAATAGATACTGCTGGATAAGAAATAACTTCAGTATAGCTTAAAATAAAATATTCAAATGAAGTTAAGTATAATAGAAAGCAATAAATGAAGATGATGGAGAAGGAATGGGTGGAAAATCATGAATACACAGAAAATCAGGGTAGAAGAGGGAAGACTGGGTAAAAGCAGCATTCTAAAAGACAATGGCTGGCATTTCTTCAAACTGTAGCAAGCCACACATGAATGAGGTAGAGTAAGCTGCATGTGGCACTACTCTGTGAAAGCAAAAACAACAACCAACTTTCCAACAATGACAGCAAAGGCCAGAAGTACATGAACTCAAATAACAGCAATATATACTTCTGTGCCCATTAAAATTATCCTACAAAGGCATAAGAATGTATTTCTAGATAAGCAAACAGAATGTATCACTATAGATCTGCAGGAGAGAAAAGCAGGAGAAATATTCTATAATAATTTCAGACTGGAGGTTGAGAATATAGAAGGACAAGGTGTAGAAATGTGGGTAAATAGAAGTGAGTCTGAGTTATATAAATAACAATGTCATTTGGGAAGAGTGAGAACAGACCGTCTCTGACAATGGCTTCACTTAAGGGTTTCCAACTTTACAAAAGTACAAAACCAATGTTTAGTAGAAACTGTACCTCAGATTCTGAAGTGTTCCAGGACTAGGGATCTATGGTAAGATGCTTTGCCTGATGCTGGGCAGCACTATGGGGCTGCAGCTGCCAGTTAACCCCATGACCACACGGTAAGCCATGTTGCTAAGCTATCATGTTCTGAAGGTTTGTTGTATTAAGCTCATTTTCCACTTAACAATATTTTCAACTTACAATGGATTTATTAGAGCATAACCCCATCATAAATTGGGAAGCATCTGTAAGTATAATTAAAATACACTATAACAATGGCAGATAAATTGGAGAAAATGATGGAATTAAAGTGTTGTGAGGTCCCTGAATCACTGGGAAAAATGAAAGTGTGAATTAAACTTAGACAGAGGTGTAAGTAATGAATGTGTATTTTTATTTCTAGGTAGGCTTAAATAAAATGCAAACATTTTCATTAAAAGAATCCATAGAAAGATAATAGGAATGTAATAAGTATATATATTTAACCAATCAGAAAAAAGAAATTGATAGAAAATAGAACATTGTAAGATAGGAAAAATAAAAAGATAACTTTAAATCCAAACACATCAGCTGCTGTAATAAAGATACACAGATCAGATGAACTGGTCATTTAAGTTCTTAGGTCAGATAAGGAACAGATTGAACCATGTGATGCTGTAGAGATTAAAGCCCAATGAATGGCCTTGTCATACAAACTTTATCAGCATGCTCAAAGCCCTGGGGTCCAAATCTAACACCACGCCATAACAAAGACAAAAAACAAAAAAACAAAAAAACAAAAAAAAAACAAACTTTAAAAACAGGAAAATCAACCAGAAGAATGTAAATACAGCTAAATTAATGTTAAGGAAGATTTCAAAGCACAATATTATTAGAGATAAAAAAAATGGGTAAATTATAATGACAGGAAGGCCAATTTACTGCAAAGATATTACAGGTCCAAATCTGTAGCCACCTGGTAACAGCTCTGCGTGTGCACCAACCGGTTCAAAGGACAACTGTGTTGGTTACCTTTCTAAGGCTGTGACAAAACACCATGCCCAAAGTAACCTACAGAAAAAGTCTAAGTTAGCTTCCAATCCATGCCGGCAGGGTGTGATGGCTGAAGAGCAAGCTGAGGACTCACACCTTGGTTTGCAAACAGGAGGCCTAAAGAGCTAACTGGGAATGGCATGTGGCTTTTGAACCTTAATATCCTTCCTCCCTCAAGGCTACACCTCCTAAAACCACCCAAACAAGGCCACCAACTAGGGACCAAGTATTCAAATTCCCAGGCCTATGGGAGTCATCTCACTCAAACCACCAACACAACCAAAGGAGAAGTAGAGAATTCATAATTGAAATAGGGAAATTTCTATATAATGAAAAAAATATGCAGATCAAAAGTAATAAGGAGATAGAATGCTAAATAGCAGGGATAATCAATCAGCATAGGGAACACATGAAGAATCCACTAATGTACTTTTTATTATGCTAAAACATGTGTATCATAGTTTAACAATTACATGCGTAATTCCCTTTCAGTGGTATCAGACAAATCCACTACTGTGCAACCACCACCACCACCCAACTCCAATAGTTCACTTTTACATCTGTAGGCAGCATATGTCAAATTGGGCAATAGTTTGCAAGGCAGATAAAAACAAATTTTCAAATGAAGTCCTACAGAATGTTGTATAAATAGAGTAAAAGGAACATACTTATCAATAACAAAAAGCTTGAAAAGACTCAACTGCCAACTGCTTGGAATTAACTAATGTTTTTCTTAATAATTATTTCATTGAATAATAATAATGGTTATTAAAATATTTGTAGTACAAAGAAAAAATAGCACATATCAAGACTTTACAGGTGCTACTAAAGATGTGATTAGAAAGAAACACAGTGCATGAATAAAAAATTTAAAAAAAGCTTCTCTGGTAGTTTAAAATCCTGAAGAAAGGAAGCAATATACCTAAGAGTGAAACTTAATGAACACACTGTGACTATGTTATGAAGAAGTTTAGAACAGCCAAAAGTGCATTCATCAACATAAAGGATAGGGAAGACACAAAGAACCAACTAGGAATGAAGAAGAAGATGCAATGCAGATACTGCTGTTATTTTAGAAGAGGAGAGTAAAGAAAATTATATAGCACAAAATTTAGAAGTTTCAAGAAAATGAATGAGTTCTGAAAGAATAAAAATGTATAAGAAAAATATCAAGAAATTGTAATCTGTACTAACAAGTTTTTCACACTATGTTCAGGCCTGCATGATCTGATAAAGGACTTGGATTTTTATGTACTTGAGACCGTTAATCCATCAGTGGTTACAATGGGAAACTTCTACCTCTTGTCTGTTTCACACATCGTGGCAGTAGACATTGATGTAAAAATACTGGTTTTGATGTCCTGCCTTCAACTTTTTTGTTCATATACAGATATGAAATGAATGGATTATATGGTAGATATATTTTTAATTACTGAGTGTGCTTATTAGTTCTAACCCTTGCCACACACATACTGGTAGAATCTTTAGAGTTTATATAGATGGGATCACATTGAATGAGAAACAAATAATTTTACTTCATTTTAAGTTTAGAAGCCATTTGTTCTTTTTTTTTTTTTTTTTGATAAATTGATTGGTGACTTGTGACATTATGTTAATTAGATGTTAAAATGACCACCTTTCCAGATCCTGACTCTAAAGGACAGGCTTCTGGTCTTTACCAAGAAGTGTGATTTTTCTCACATGTTTTTCCCCTTATACAACTTTCTTACGGGGAAGCAGTTTCTTCTGCACTGAGCTTGTGGAGCGATATTCTGTTTATTTTTAGCACGAATGTATGTTTTTCTGTTGTTGGGTGGATTTTGTGTAAATGTCTGCTAGGCCATATTGTCTGCCTGTATTGCTCTGTTCTCTGTCCCTACAGATTTTTCTGTCCTATTTATTCTCGCAATTTTTGAAATATTTTAAAACCTGTTTCTAGTTGTTTCTTACTTCCTCTATAAGGTTTTGGTTTGACAATGTGAATGTTCAGTTATTAAATGCATAAATGTTTAAGATAATAATTTCCTCATATTGAATTGATTCTTTTGTAATTTTGAAATGACTTTTATAAATATGCTCTGAAACCTGTATCACAGTTTTAATGTAACTATTTTTTTCTCTTGAAAAAAAATGCTAAAATAATAAATATTTTGGCATTTTTCCTTTTTAACCAATTCACATTTTTCTATTGAAAGTGAGTATCTGTTAGTTAGTCCTAAGAATTTTTCTGACTACTGTGTTTTAATCACAACGTTAGACCACTTATATTAAGTGTGCTGTTGTTATTGTTGGACTTAAATGTGCCTCATAGAATCTTTTTTTAACTTGTGCCATCATCCAGTCTTGGTTCCTTTTCTGCCTTGTTTTGCATTGTGTTAGCATCATGTGGCTCAGTCTCCTCCCTCCTGCTGATGTGTGACCTGTAGCCTTTACCTCTTCTGTCACCGTGTTGACCACAAGCCTTGGTTTTCTTTATGTGTGACCTGTAACCTTTACCTCCTCTTCTGTCACCTTTATGTATGACCTGTAGCCTTTACCTCTTCTGTCACCTTTGTGTTAACCACAAGCCTTGGCTTTCTTTATGTGTGGCCTGTAGCCTTGGCTTTCTTTATGTGTGACCTGTAGCCATGGCTTTCTTTATGTGTGGCCTGTAGCCTTGGCTTTCTTTATGTGTGGCCTGTAGCCTTGGCTTTCTTTATGTGTGGTCTGTAGCCTTGGCTTTCTTGATGTGTGGCCT
The DNA here is from genome assembly GCF_903995425.1 of Onychomys torridus. NCBI lineage: Eukaryota > Metazoa > Chordata > Mammalia > Rodentia > Cricetidae > Onychomys > Onychomys torridus. The sequence continues at coordinate 6,672,462 of NC_050452.1, read as the reverse complement.
GTAGCCATGGCTTTCTTGATGTGTGGCCTGTAGCCTTGGCTTTCTTGATGTGTGACCTGTAGCCCTGGCTTTCTTGATGTGTGGCCTGTAGCCTTGGCTTTCTTGATGTGTGGCCTGTAGCCTTGGCTTTCTTGATGTGTGGCCTGTAGCCTTGGCTTTCTTTATGTGTGGCCTGTAGCCTTGGCTTTCTTGATGTGTGGCCTGTAGCCTTGGCTTTCTTGATGTGTGGCCTGTAGCCTTGGCTTTCTTTACTGTGGGGATCTTACTTGCAGCATGTCGATTTTCATCTAGCCTTTTGCTCAATATTTTCCCTAGAAATTGAAATATGAATATTGTATTCACTAGTGAACTTGCTGTTTTAGAGGATATTTGTAAAAAAAAATATTTACAGTGAATGGTTTTGATAAAATTCAACATGTATTCACATTTAATTCTTAGAAAAAACAGAAATATGATTAATAATGAATGAATTCTCAATATGATCTGTCTGTGAAGAACAAAGTTTTTATACATCCATGTTTAAAGATGTAATATTTAGCACATTCTTATACAATTGGGAATGAGGCAAGGACACTGGTTAGCTCTCCTTCACTGAGCATTTTACTGGAGTTCTCCCTAGCACAATAAGCAGATATAGAAAAATAGGCCCACACTTCCAAAGATGTAACACTCTTATTATTCATCGGCAGCATGATTTGGTTAATAGAAAAATCCTCAAATATGTGCATACATTATTAGAGTTTAGAAATGAGCTTAGGAAGACTGCCACAATATTGATGTACCTAATGGGTGCTTTTATGTTCCTAAAATATAAAATGAAATAATGAAAAGAGAACACAATAGTGTTGAAATATGAGGCTCTTTTATTAGAGTTAAGGTAGTATTTGCTTGATATTTATAAGAATCATTTTAAATATTATTGATAACTTCTTGAGTAGAATTTTCTTGGGGGAGGTTTCAAGACCTCCTCCCTGGCTTTCCTGGAACTCACTCTGTAGGCCAGGCTGGCGCCAAACTCAGAGATCTGCCTGCCTCTGCCTCCTGAGTGCTGGGATTAGAGGCTTGAATAAACATTTTTAAGATGTTAGTTCTTCCTATATTCATCTACAGAGCCAATGAAATCTGTAGAAAACTGCCAGCAGATTTATCCTGTAGATATGGGGAAGCTTATCTAATATGTATGTGTAAATGCCAAGTGTTATGGATAGCTAAAATAATCATAGCAGAACCAGGTGAGAAACACACTGTGTTGTGTAGCAAGCCACGTGTGAAGCAATGGCTAGCAAGACAGTGTGGTGCTGGCATGTGCCTGCACAAGGCAATCACGAGATCCAAGGAACAGGATACACATATTTGGATGCTTGATTTGGGCCAAGAGTAGAACTCTGGCACAGGAAGATATTAAGTCCTTTGTTCAATGATAGAACAGTGTTGATTCCATAATTCCCTAATGAAGGTTGACTATTACCATACACCATACGTGAAAATCAAATAGAGATCACTCATGTGTCTAAATATTAGCAATTCTGAAGATGATTTAGGAGAATCCCTTTATGTTATCTGAAAAGCACTAAATGTTTAGGAAAAGACTGAGCTACATTAAAATTAAGAAATTGTGTGTATCTATTGATACTATAAATATTAAAACACAAGCTACAGAGTGATATTTTCAATATTAAGAACCAACAAAATGTTCATATTCAAGCTACATTCAGAGTGCCTGGCTGGGTGGTGGTGGCACACATCTGTAAACCCAGCACTCAGGAGTGAGTTCTCTGTGGATCTCTGTGAGTTCGAGGCCAGCCTGGTCTACAGAGCTAGCCTAGGACAGGCTCCAAAAAGCTACAGAGAAACCGTCTTGAAAAACCAGAAAAAAAAAAGAGTGCCTATTCACTAATATGAAAAGATATAGATTAATATATCTTTTAGATTAATAGACTAATGGAAAACAGGCATGCAATTTGGTAGATCCTTTATAATGGGAGAAATACAAATGCCATGAACCTGTAAAAAGGCATGTGACTCATTAGTAATCAGTGAAATGCTAATCTAAAGTACAATGAGCTGTCACTATCCACATTTTTCTGGTGATTTGGATGAGAATGGCCCCCATAGCCTCATGTGTTCAAATACTTAGTCCAGAGTTAGTGGAACTATTTGGGAAGGATTAGATGTGGTCATGTTGGAAGAAGTACATCATTGAGGATTTGAGGTTTCAAAAGACTTGTGTCATTCCCGATGTGCTCTCTCTGCCTTCTCCTTGTAAATAAAGATGTGAGAACTTTGATGTTCCTTACACCATGTCTTTGCTCTACCATCATGGACTCTAATCCTTTGAAACTATAATCCCAATAAAATGCTTTTTATTTTTTTAGTAAGTTGTCTTGGTCACGGAATTTTGTCACAGCAATAGAAAAATAACAAATTAAATATTAATATTAAAACGGTAAAACAACAGCAACAACAAATAAAACAAGGTAATAATGACAAATAGAGTTGATGTCAAACAATTGTGCCAGCTTATAAGAATGTTCTGGAAATCACTCAAGCATGACTCACTTGAGTTGTAGCTACCCTACTGTCCAGCTGTTATGTTCCTGGGTCTACAACAATAGACAGTGCGCTGAAGGATGTGTGCAACTGTGCTCACAACACTACTTGTAAGAGCCCCATTTATGTCTTGCAGTAGTGGCATGGAATCCAGACACATAAGAGCATAGGCATAATTTCCTTTAGTAAAAGTCCAGAAAGGAAGAGCAGCTAACCCACAGTGTTATAAAGCACTGTCTTTGAGGGAGGGAAGGACTGTGTTGGAGAGAGAATGTCCTCAGATTTTGTTACCACTGTCACACAAAGCAGGTTTGCTGACATGGGCGTTTGGTCAGGAACCCTGATTACAGTGGCCAGGGTGCATTTCCTCTGACCTCCTGGCATTTTCCAGTCTCCCTTGCTTTATCTTTCTTTCCCTATGTTCAGGAACCAGTGACTTTGGAGTTGCGTCCTCATGCTGCCGTGTGTCTGGTTCCCTCATCTTTGCTTTTATCTTCTGTTTCCACTTTTCAGGACCACTATGATTACATTGGAACCACCTGGGTAATTCAAGATAATTGCCTTATTTCAAAGTCAGCTGATTAACAACCTTAATTAATTCCCATTTGCCACATGCAATGTAACATATTCACAGAGCCTGGGGATTCAAACGTGGACATCCTGGGAGCCCAGTATCCTGCCCACCCCAAGCATCATGAGGACACTGCACTTCCAGTCTCTATTTCTTGAATGTAACCTGAACTGGCCGTCACTTCCTGGCTAGGCTTTATTCTACCACTAACCCTGAACAATTCTGTCTACCTTTCAAGAACTACAAGTTGGGAGCCTAGCATGGCAACAGCCATGTCTTCTAAGTCCCGTGCCGTGCTGGTGATAGACGACACTGATGGCACTTTCTCTTCTGCGGCCAGTGTGCAATGCTATCTGAGTGAAATGACTAAGTAGACCCACTGTGCTTAGTTCTCTTCTGGAATTGTCAGGGGGAATCCCCGGAGCTCCTAAGTTGCCTTGCAGATTGACAATCTTCTCCCTGATGCATCCCAAAAGAATGTCATGTTTCTCACCCTAGAGCAGGGAGTCACTAGATTCCCTAGGATTCTGTTGTACTGTGCTGACTCTTAGTTTTGCTTTAACTGTGTAAGTTAGACATCAACTCAAAAGCCAATTCCCTTGTTCTTATTTTAGTTGTGAAAATAAATTTCAGCACAAGCAGCCATGTAGTAATGTCTTTTCCACATCGTCTGTTGGAGCAGACTCTCCCTAGGATGACTGGGGGGAAGGTGTTCTGTGATTTCAGCATGCCCAATACACATCCATGTTTCATGGAGACATGGCACGTATGGTAATTAGGAAAAAAAAAACCAGATTAGATTATTAGGACAAGTGCATTTCGAGTATGTTCCGATCTTTCGAGTGTGTGTAGATTTCCCTCTTTCCAGTTCTAGCAGAAGAGAATTACAACCACCTTTTGGACTGACTGGCTTGTTTCTTTCCTACCACATCACATTGTTCCCCTTTGAATGAGGTTTGGCTCGCAGGCTGAAGAAAACCAAGTCTTTAGTCCCTGGGGTGTTTGATAGTCTTTATTATACACTTCAAATTCTAGAGGCTTGTGCCTGAGTATGAAGATGAATAAGGAAATATAGAAAAGTACACCTGAGATAAAAAGTTTATCTCTGTCATTCAGTGAAAGGAAAACATATTCTTAGATAATTAGTGGCTTGTAGCCCTTCTGTGAGCTTGAGGTAAAGATTCATGCTACATGCATAATCTAGATTAGAGTTCAAGTAGAGAATTTCGCTGAAAGTGGTCTTGCTTACTAAGAAGCTGGGTGACTTTCCACCTTTGTCAAAAGAAAGACATTTGCAACCCCAGTCTAAAATGTTCCAAGAGACAGTGGGGCAGTGGTGGCACATGACTTTAATCGCAGCATTCAGGAGGCCAGAAGATCTCTGAGTTCGAGGCCAGCCTGGTCTACAGAGTGAGTTCCAGGTCAGCCAGGGTTACACAGAGAAACCCTTGTTTCAAAACAAACAAACAAACAAACAACAAAACAAAACAAAACTGCAGAAGCTGCAGGAGATGACACTGCAAAGTGAATGAAAGGTTCAGGCAGACATCAGGACACCCCCGAGGAAGCAAGGGTGCATGTGCAATGGACAGAAAAACTGAAGTTCAAGTCAATCAGATTGAATTTGCAGAACAGAAAAGTGTGTTACCCAAGGGTGGCTTGCTGGTGAAGAAGCAGACAAAATTAATCAGGGGTCCCATCTAGTTAAGTGAACTACAGGAGACCCCAGCAATGCTAGCAAGGACCAAATGAGAAGGAGATAATGGAGATGGAGACCAAGAGGTTGTTAGGGAACCTGTGGGCTGGGATAAAAAGACCCAAAATACGTCTAATCAAAAATATCAACAGTTGTTACTGGAAGAATGGAAAATAGTATATTAAATGAATAACTGAGAATTTTATCAGTTACTTAGCATAAATCTTTAGTAGTGCATCATAAATTGGGTAGGATAAATATTGGACAGAATAGCCATAAAGCACCAAAGACAATCAAAGGTTCTTAAAAACAGCCAGAGAACACTATATTTTATCTACAGAATTTGATATTTAGACTTTTCTATATCAGCAATAGAATATAACAAAATAATATATTCTATATACTTAAAAAAGAAACTCTCCATTTGGTGTTTTACATAGAAAATCTCTAGAGAACATCTCCAGATAAATTAAATAACAATCACCTTAATTTGAGGCTACCAAAAGGACAGACTTCAGATCAAAGGAAAATGATCACATGGACAGTCTGAGACCCTGGGAGGAATTACATGAAGTAATTAAGAGTGGATGAGGGGTCATCAAAGTTTAAATGTTCTAAGTTCCTGTGACTATTGGGAGGAGGATAACAATTTGAATCCACTTCAAATTTGGTGATTTACTATCAACAGAAAGAGAAAATGGAGAGTGAGGGGCCGAATCTCTTAATCTTAAAAAAAAAGAAATAGAAGGCAATTTGAAAAGAGAAATGGAAACAGCAGGATAGGGCTGGTGAGGAGGCACAGGGCTGGTGAGGAGGCACAGGGCACAAAGGTGCTTGATACACAAGTCAGGTGACTCAGTTCCCAGTTAAAATTAATGGAGATGACTGAGTGTAGACTTGTCCTATGACCCCACACTAATGCCTGACACACATACCCTACACACACATCACACACATATGCAAAAATGAGTTTTTAAAGTAGCAGGGCAATGGGGGTTGGAGAGTTATCTCAGCAGTTAAGAGCACTGGCTGCTCTTCTAGAGAAACTGAGTTCAATTCTGAGCACCCACATGGCAGCTCACAACTGTCTATAACTTCTGTTCCAGGGAATCTGACACTATCACATAGACATGCAGGCAGGCAAGTGCTGTGAGATGTTCTGTATGTCAAATGTGTTGCTCTGATTGGTTAAAATAAATAAAGTGCTGATTGGCCAGTAGCCAGGCAAGAAGGACAGGGTAGGCGGGACAAGGAAGAGGAGAAGGCTGGGAACAGGAAGGCTGGGAGGAGACACTGACAGCTGCCGCCATGAGAAGCAACATGTAAAGACACTGGTAAGCCACAAGTCACATGGCAAAGTATAGATTATTAGAAATGGGCTAAATATAAGAGTAAGAGCTAGACAATGGTAGGCCTGAGCTAATGGCCAAGCAGTTTAAATAATATGAATGTCTGTGTGTTTATTTTATAAATGGGTTGTTGGACTAATAGGGCTTGGTGGAGGCTGGAGAGAAGCTCTCCAACTACAGACAAGCACCAAAGCACATAAAATAAAAATAAACAAATTATTTGAAAAAAATAAAGTAGCAGGGCAATAGAGAACATGTGGTAAGATGATAGAGACAAACCTAAATATAAAATAATCACTCTAAATGGAAATTGATTCTCTGATCATAAAACAAAGACATCACATTAGATTTTTAAAGCATGTTAAATTGTTTTAAAGATGTGCCAAAGAACTTTGGAAAGGGCTGTAGACAAGTGTTATCCTAGCACTTGGGAGACTGAGGCAGGAGGATTATGAGCTTGAGACAAGCCTGGGATCTAGATTGAAATTGCTCAAAACAGACAAACAATAATCCCAAACATAAAGATGCATAAAATTTGAATTAAAAGGATGTCTAAACAAATTCTAATAAAGAGAAGTTTGAGATTAACTTTAGAAAAGAGCACTATCAAGAAAAATGATTCATCACATGATAAAATATCAAATTGTTGGAGGCTGTCAGTTTTACAGTGTAGCATGTTTTGATACTTTCTTCAACAAAGACAGCTAGAACCTTTCAGACAAGTCTAACTCAGGATTTGGGATTCTGGGCTTATTCTTTTATAAGTGCTGGGAGATGGGGCGGGAGGGGGGCGGGGAGAGTTAGTAAGCTTGTGGAGGATGGAAACAATGCATGACAGTTTGGCTAGATGGACCTAGGAAAACAGCCCACCAGTTTATAACACATGCTTTTCAAGGGCACGTGGAGCATGTGTTATCATTCAATGTGCACTGTCAAGTCTCAGCCAATTTCAAAGGTCATTACCACATGAGCTACATTTTATGAACACAATGCAAGTTTACTATAAAGCAGTAACATCAGCTACCTAAAAGAAACGACTAAAAAATTAGGATTGTACCGCAGATGAGGGTTTGGTTCCAGGACTCTTGTAGATAAGGAAATCTAGAGATTTCCAAGCAGATACATAAGATGGTACAGTATTTTGACATAACCTACGTACATTTTTCAGTATGTTTCAAATGTTAAGTTTAAACCCTTTTTAGGTGTACCTATGACAATGTAAATACTATATAAATAATTGTTAGATGCTTAGGGAATAATGAAGAGTCTTCTCATGTTTAATACAGACACAATTTAATTGTTCAAATGTTTTTAATCTACAGTTGGTTGAGCTTGTATATGCAGAACTCACATATGTGAGAGGCCAACTACATACTCCAGCTAATTCATGTACCACAGAGAAAGCACAAAGTGTTTAGGGCTGCATAATAACTTATGCTCCCAACTTATGCTACCATTATGTGGTAGATATCTAGAGCTAAGTTTATAGGCTTACATGCTTAGAAATAAGAAAAGCTGAAAATTAACATACTAAACCCCCAGTTTTAGAAATTGTGCTGTGGGATGGTCCTTCTGTACGCTGTGAATGTGTGTTGCTTTCATTGGTTGATAATAAAGCTGTTTTGGCCTATGGCAAGGCAGAATAAGGTTAGGTAGAAGAATCAAACTGAGGACTCTGAGGAAGAGGGGTGGAGTCAAGAGACACAAGCCAGCCACCCAAGGAACAAGATGTGAGAGGACCAGTAAGCCACAGGCCATGTGGCAATAAATAGATTAATAGATTACATATGAGAGCTACTTAATAATAAACCTGAGCCATTGACTAAGCATTTATAATTAATATGAGCCTCTGTGTGGTAATTTGGAAAGTGGCTGCCAGGTATTTGAGATCAGGTATCGGGACAGAAAGACTCCACCTCTGTTTACAAAGTTGGAAGAGTAGGGCAGTATAGAACCCAAGAAAATAGAAGGGGAGAGTAAAGATAACAGCAGAAATAAAAGGATTAGAAAAACAATGTACAACAGAGAAGACCCAAAACATCCAACATTGATTATTTAGAAGCACTAATGGTAGATTTCTGAAGGGATAGTCAATATGTCAGAAAAGAAGACAAAATAGGTGTTATGGTTTGGATCTGTAATGTCTCCACATGTTTATGCTTTGAAATGCAGGCTCCCTTTGGTGGTGCTGTTTGGGGGAGGTTGTGTAACTTTTGCGACATGATATGTAGCTGGCAGAAATGAGTCTCCAGGGAAAGGCTGTTGAAAGCCTTAGCCTAGCTGCTGCTCCTGGCCTCACTGGTCAACAGCTTCCTGGTCAACTCCACTACATTCTCTGCCCCCCCCCCCCCCCCCCCCCCCCCCCCGCCGCCCCGCAGAGCTGTTCAGCAAAATCTCCCAAAACCAGCAGTCCAAATACGCCTTTCCTCTCTTGCATTGTTCCTTTCTGGTCTTTCATCACATGGCACAAAAGCAGGTAGTACAATAAGTAAGGACCAGGAGACGGCACAGGATGGAGTGCTGTAGAGACACGAAGTGGGGCGGCTTTTCATTGTCACTGTACTAAATGCGGTGTCTGAGAGTGCCCCAATAGGTGTGCACAGGTGATCCAGCCCCAATGGGGGAGCAGCCAGTGTGCACAGGTGATCTATTAATCTGGAGGGTGTAAGTGTAGAACTGGATGACAGGTCTGGTGATGCGGGTTGAGTTAAGATGCACATAGCCTGGGGACTGAAGAGAGTAGGAGCACCCCAAGACTCTGGCTCTCCCTTTGTGATGGTTTGACTGGGAGCACGGAAAGGGTAAGGTGGGTGAAAAGAATGGTGGTTCAAACGCTCAAATTTGGATAGCTGTTCAGACCTGGAAAAGCTGGGCCTTCCTTCTCTGTCTAAGTGTTGACTGACCTGCTAGCTCCTACTGCCCATCACAGGCCTTCTGGTATTCCATCTTGGACAGCTACAAGTGATCTCTGTTCCCTGGAGGTACCACACACCATCACTGTTAGAGTCCTCCCACAGTGACTGCCTCATGGCCTTCCACTCACCTCTGACTGTCTGCTATTCTTTGTGCTCATTTCTATTCCTGTATCTATTGCTCCCTCCTTTTCAAGCCCTTCTCCCCTTTCCCCGTTTCCTGCTTTGTCACATCTCTCTATTCTTTTCCTTATACCTCAAACATTTTTAACCTCTTGTCACCAATTAGGCCCAGAACAGATTTAGGTTCTAGTCTCTGTCACAGCTACCCAACCCTAAGCTGTGAGTGTGGCCACAGACAGCAGGCAAACAAATGAATGGGTATGTCTCTGTTCCATTGAAAATTGTGAAAACTGACATTTGAATTACATCTAATTTTCATTTTTAGTTCTTTTCAGCCACTTAAAATTGTTAAGCAGATAGTGTGCCATAAACACAGGCAGTGAGGCCAAGGACTTGGCTTAACTGATCTCAGGACTGGAATCCTAAGGAAATGAAACACAGGCCAAATGATGGTCCTAACCCCCCACAGCTCTGTCTCTGGGTGTGTGGCTGACACATACCAGCAGTAACAGCAGGTGGGGGGTGGCAGGAGAGTGAGGAGGAAAGGAAGCTTGCCCTGAAGGAGGTGCCCTTTCCGATGAGCCTTGAGGGTGGTGGGTTTCACAGAGCTTCAATTAGAGGCCCTGGTGACTCACCCCTGGTTCTCAATTCCTTTTCTAACTTAAAGCCCGGTCTTACCACTTGTTGTCTGAGGTTGAGAGACATGACTTTCCCAGGAGGCAGACTCCGCATCAGCCTGGATTCCAATGGAGGTTCTCACATGCATTTAGCCTGTAGAATGGGGCAAGGATAGGTGGAGTGTACGTATGAGCTGTGCTGTGTAAGGGTTTTCAGGAGGAAGGGTATCTTGGCAGTTGGGAGCCAAGGAATACCACAAAGACACACCATGCAACAAACCTCACACAGCGATTTATTGGGGAGAAGAACAGAGTAGCAGCCACCTCTGAACTGGGAAGAGAGACAGCAGAGGGCTGGGAGAAGCAGGAGGCTTTTCTGGGCTTCTTGGAGCATGTGCAGTTAGCTAGTGGAAAAGCACAATGAGGCTGGTTGTTAAGTACAGCAAGCCTGGTTGTTTTGTAGCCAATAACCCTAAGTCACTTGGGGGTGGTGGCTTCCCAAGCCCCAGAAGCTCTGAGCAGGTGTTTTGTTCTTGGTCCTGGTCTCAGGCTTGGGGTCAAGCCAGGGGGCAGGGTGTTTTCCCCTAGCCTCTTTTCCCTACATGTTGCTCTGGTTGTGAGCTTAAAATTTAACCTATTTCTAGTCTTGAAAACCAGGTAGGTGTTTCTGCAGTGAGGGAACTTCATGAGTGAAAAGAAGAAGTCCCTGCTTCAAGGTTCCTGGGAAGACCCATTCACGTGGCTCTGATTCTGCCCTTTGTATCCAACATGACCCACCTTGAGCACCAAAAGAGGCCTGTATATTTCAGTGTTTGGTTTCTCTTTCTCCCTCTTTTCTTCCAAGATTTAGCAAAAGGCCAAGGAACTGAAATATGAATTGATTGTGCAAAACAAGCTAAAGTCTGCCTTGGGGCAATATTCGGATTTTTCATTTATTTCCCTTAACATCTTTGCAGTCCTTGAGTGTGTGTATAAAGGAGAGGAGCCCTAATTTATCACAGGGAGCATAAGAGACACTGTGGTTTTTGTCTTTGTCTTCTAATGATTAGATGGTATTGTCATTTAGAGGTGGGGGCCTGAGGGCTAAGAAAGCCCATTTAGGACCCTGGCTCAGGCTAGTGGGTTTTTTTTTTTTTTTTTTTTTTTTTTTTTTTTTTTTTATGATAAGAAAGCTTCTTTTCACTTCTCCCCACAGTCTATCAGCGAAAGGAACCTTGAAAAACTGGATTAAGATTCCAGCTCAACTATTTGCTAACTCTCTCTCTCTCTCTCTCTCTCTCTCTCTCTCTCTCTCTCTCTCTGTGTGTGTGTGTGTGTGTGTGTGTGTGTGTGTGTGTGTGTGTGTGTATCCCGCTTAACCTCTTGGAAAGCCAGGCAGAGAAGCCTATTCTTTAAAATGGTGACAATTAATAATTTTTAATTTGTAGGGCTGTTGAGAGGTCACTGGGAGATAATTAACAGAAAAGTGCTTTGTGAAGTATGACTTTGAAGAACATTTCTAGAGTGTTCTCCAGATCACCCAGTGCTCCCTGGTGCTTTCCAAAGGCCTTATTTGAGATACTGAAGCTAAGGAAGAAAGTCAAATGATTTCTTGGTCCCAGTGATCATCTGTCCCTGAATTTCTCCCAGGGGGTCTGCCCTTGGTGAGGAAACTTCTCCTTTCCCCAAGTTCGGCTATCATCTGCAAAGTCCTAGGTCCTTCTCTTACACACACTGCTAGCAACTTTGAAGTCCCTCTTCCTTCCCTGCAGCTCTGGAATTTGGGCTCCTGTGGTGTTTTTCAAGTGTTTCTTGGGTGAATATGTACATATATGTACTGTGCTCTTCTCTCTGTCTCTGTCTGTCTGTCCATCTGTCTGTCTGTCTTTCTCTCTCTGTCTCTGTCTCTCTGTCTGTCTCTGTCTCTGTCTCTCTCTCTCTCTCTCTCTCTGTGTGTGTGTGTGTGTGTGTGTGTGTGTAGACTTTAAATTCTTTGACCTATCATTCACTCAATACCTGGCCAGCTCTGAGCTCATAGTTAGTAACCGATAAGTACTTCAGGAAAAATTAAGTTGGACCATGTAGATTGCCTGAATTTGAGTTTTTGTTTCCCATGTCTCTGAGCATCTCATAGGCTAGTGAACACTCTGAACTTATTTTGTCTGAGGTTAGTTTCCTGGGGTTGGTATCAGAACCTTTCGCATGTTTAAGTAGTTGCTCTACTCTTTTCTACCAACTGTACAGTATGCCTGGTCCCCAAGGAAAATCAAGGCTGAATGAAAGCTTCCAGAGTGGGTCCCCTGTTCCAACCTACAGCTGATCAGAGATGCCCATCTCCAGATATTTTGATAGGCACTTGAGGGACTCTCAAATTAGATACTGCTGTTGAATTGTGTGTGTGTGTGTGTGTGTGTGTGTGTGTGTGTGTGTGTGTGTACTTGTGTTGAACTAAATGGGTCCCCTCTTCCAGTATACGAAGCTAGCTTCTTTTTCTGGCTACTGAAATATAATAGCATTCAGTCCAGGTATCACATGCATCGACTGGGAACTTGTGTCACTGAGGAAAAAGATGTAAGAAAAGAGGGGCAGGCTGGAGAGAAGGCTCAGTGAGAGCATGTGCTGCTCATGCTAAGGGCCTGAGTTCACCTCCCAGCACCCATACCTGCAGCTCCCAGCTGCTGGTCATCCCAGCTCTGGTGGGATCGGCCTCTGCACCACTGCCAGTCTGTGCATACACGCGCACATGCTAGTAATAAAAATAATTTTACAGATCTGAGGACAGCGGAGAACATCTCCTGGAAAGCTGATCACATTCGGGTTACACAGGAGCTGTCTCAGAAGGGGACCACTGCATTAACACTCCTGATTGCTTTCATCTCTGTATCTATGAGGTATGATTTATCCATGAGTGATTTGGGATCCAGGTTCTGAGTCACAAACATGTGTGGAATCTGGCTTTTGTTTGTTTCATTTTGGTGTGTGTGTGTGTGTGTGTGTGTGTGTGTGTGTGTGTGTGTGTATTTTAGAGTTAGAAATTCATTAATACAACAGTCTGAATACCAATGGTATTTTATAAATTACATTTACTTATCTATTCATTTTGTATGTGTGTATGTGTATAAGTCAGGGGACAGCTCTCAAAAATTGGTTCTCTGTATGTACTGTGTGGGTCCTAAGAAGAAAACTTGAGTAATCAGGTTTGGCAGCAAACAACTTTATGTTCAGATGTACAATGCTCAGATGGAAGATTAGCAGTTTATTCCTAATGGGCCAGACTGTAAATATTTTAGATTTTTTTGGCTGTACAATTTAGTTGCAACCACTAGGCTCTGCCATTGTGAATGGGTGTGACTGTGTCCCAATGAAACTTTGTTTATTGCAACAAGTAACAGACTGTATTGGACTAGAGTTTGCTGACTCTCTCAGATCTAGGATAGAATCTTTATGGTACATCATGCTTTATTTGTAAAACTCAATTCTAGGCCCTTTAGCATAGTGGCCTAGCATGAAACAGATACTCCACAAATACTAAATTAGATGGAACCAGGGACCTTGTGTTTCTAGAAAAATATTGGAGAAATCAGTAGAGTAGCCAGTCTTGGTGAGGAGTGGGGAAACAACAGGATTTTGGATGGAAAGTAGTTATGGTTAAAGAACCTGAGATAATTAAGGTAAAATTCTATTTAAGTTTGTTAAATTTTGTTGAACTGACTAGTAAAACTTTTCAAATAAATTCACACTAAGCATGTGTGTGCATGAGATGGGAAGAGAGAGAAGCAGAGAACGGAAGAGAGAAGGAGAAAAAAAGAAGGGGATACAGAGACGAGTTTTATAAATTTTACACATGATCTTAGCCAAAAGCCTGAGAAGTAATTGGTTTTCAAGTTTATCTGTGACTATAAGATGCAAAGCAACCAATAGGATTCCTTTGAGTCGGTTACCTTGTCAGTGTCCGTCAAGCGAGCTGTAAGTGGACTGAACTGCCCAGACTGAATAACCAGCTCTTTGCATTGGCAAGCCCCTCTTAACAGTTTTAGTGCTTTCGGGACTAGAATGAACTAGATAGATGAGGAACGTATTTCATCTGAAATTCCAGCCTTGATGGCCATGACAAAACCATGTTAGTAAAAGTGTGCCTGTGAGCTCCTGGCAAGCCACTGGATCAAGAAGTGGAAGTCTACAGCTCTGACATCATAGCCTCAAAAATGACCAAATGGCCACAGGGAAGGGTGTAGAGAGATGCCCAACAGACAGCAGGTTAGGAACAATCACAGACCAAAGGAGGAAATTGTACAAAGAAGTCATTCTTGCACAGAGACCGCACAGAGAGCTAGGACAGACATCCATCCCCCATCTCTTGGTCAACTGCCTCTGTCTCATTGTTAATCCATTTATCACCTGATTACATGCAGAGTATCTTTTATTGGAAGTAGCCATTCTCTTGGGTCAGGAGCTGGGGATCCTAAAGTGTGTGAATGGTAGCTAGACACAGCTTCTAGAGCCTCAGGTAGATTGGAGCCCAGGAGCATCTACTTAGTAGACTGTCTTCCTGAAGCCTGCAGGCTCCTAGAAGAAGGTTCAGAGCACTGGAGACTTTACCATGATGGCCCTTGGATTCAAATAGACCCCAAAGTTTCCTGCTTTGTGGGAACACAACTCATAGACAAGGGGTGTGTTGCAGGGAAGCCATATTGAGAGCAGTAGATCATTCTACTTTATGGATGGCAATGAGCTGTTATTAAAAAGAGCTTATTGGCAAAAAAAGGAGCCCACCTCTGGCACAGCAGCAGGGAAAGGATTTTAAAGTTTTAATGGAAAACTAAAATTGCTCAAGACAATTGAGACCGTTCCCTCTTCCCCACCTGTGACTTTGAAATGGATTTCTTTCAGGCAGTAAGCTATTGTTTACCCAGGACAGAACATGCAGAGGTGTGCCTTTTTATGCTTCTGCTAGAACACTTCTGCATACAATTGTTAATGCCAGTCCTTCGGGAAATCTGCTCTTGCATTCACGTGTCCCATATTGTCTTCCTTCCCTTCCTCCCCTACCCCTTCTCTTGCAGCAGAGTAGCAACCCTCCTGCCATTAGCAAGATGTCTATTATAGTGTCATTAAAAAAGCCATAGTCAGTGCGAGGAATGACTCATGTCATGGAGGACTTAATAATTCACTGTAATAAAAGTATAAAGTTTTATGATAAACCACTCTCAGGGGAGTTAAATATAATCCTTAGCAGGTCACACACTGACTACAAAGCTTACATTTGTAATGGTAATTTGAATTTACTACATCGCCTTTAGTTTTTAAGCGTTTGTGTGTCATTAGACCTTATAAATTGATTTATATGTTTCAACTCCAGTATAATTCCGCATAAAAGTACAATAAATTTTATGGATTGGAGATATGGCATCTAAAACATTTTAATAAAATTATTATTCTAAATTCATTTAAATGGCATTGACAAAAGGCTGAAACAAAGATGCCAATGATTCAGAAGTGTCGTGGACTGGATGAGGAGGAAGGGGCAGGTGCAGGGAATTTTGGCGTCGGCATGTCCTTCTCCACGGTCCAGGTCAGCAGACAAGGGGTCCCTGAGGTTGCTCTGGAAGGGATGCCTAGTGCAGTGTGCCTGCGTGGGATATCACGGCTCCCAGGAGTTTACTGATGGTGGGCTTGCAGATGACAGCGACCCGGCTCAAGCCTTCGCAGGGAGGGTTGTTCTGTTATTTGACAAAATGAATGAAATTTTCGTTCTTTCCAAGAAGACCTTGTGTTCAAGCAGGCTGCTGTCCCAGTAGGAACAAAACCTGGTTCTCAGTTCTTGATGGGTTTCCTTCAGTGTCTGGAGGAAAGACTTCAAAAAGGAGGAGGGAGAAGGAGAGATGAGGAAGTGGGGAGAGGGATTTGTTAGGAGGCGGGCAGGCTGCTGCGCTATGCCTGGCTGCCCTGCCTGAGCCTCAGCCTTGTCTTTCCCCTCTTGCATTTTGGAGGAACGTGTCTGGGCCACATGCTTCCTTGCCCTTCGTTATCAGAAAAATAAAGGTCAAATAAACCAGATTATGAGAAATGAAAACAAGACCTACAGAGGGAAACCTCTTATTTACTTTGCGGGGTTCGCATTCAAGGGGTGCAAACACTGCCAGACCTGGAGAGAAACGGAGCTTCCTCACGCTGCCTCTGTATCCCCCACTAACTTCCATTTTTTTCTTGTTGGTATTATTTCAGCTATCAGGCTAGGGCGAAATTGTTATTAATTATGTTTTCCTTCTGACTTTGTAGATTTGGGGGCCACTGCTCCTTGGCTCCTATCTTATAAAAACTTTTGTTTGTGTTTGGCAGCAGACCTAAAGGGCAGGAAAACAGCTCTGGCCTCCTGCAAACACATTTGATAAACTATATAGTCTCTTTAAGGGACTTTAAAGAACGACTTGGAGAATATATATATATATTTCCATTTTTATTTACTTTGAGACAGGGTTTCTCTGTGTAACAGTCTTGGCTGTCCTGGAACTCACTTTGTAGACCAGGCTAGCCTCAAACTCACAGAGAACCACCTGCCTCTGCCTCCGCCTCCCAAGTGATGGTATTAAAGGCGTGAGCCACCACCACTTGGCTTGTTTTTGTGTTTTGAATGTTACTTTCCCCAAAGTTGACATAATTTCGTGTGGAACTTCAAACCCCTTTTTATGTGTAGCCTGACTGAGGGACAATGAAACTCAGATGTCCCACTCTTTCAATGGACACTTTGTATCCTTCACACTCACTCAATAGAAAACTCTTATCCCCAACACTGGGTTAGCTTTCTCCCAGGAAAGAATAAGCACCAAGGGACTCAGTGTGTGTGGCAGTTTGAACGAGAATGGCCTCCATGGACTCACAGATTTGAATACTTGGTTCCCCGTCGGGAAGGGCTAGGAGGCGAGGCCTCGGAGGTTTCCAAAGCCCACCCCATTCTCAGTGTGTCTTCCGTTGTGCCTCTCCTCTCCTATGGACCCAGATGTGAGCTCTGTGCTGTTGCGTCAGTGCCATGCCTGCTGCTCTGCCCCCCGCCATGGTGATCCTGGACTCAGCCTCTGGAACCATGAGCTCCAAATTAAAGCTTTCTTTTCTAAGTTGTTTTGGTCATGGTGTTTTGTCCCAGCAACTGAGAAGTAACTGAGACAGTCGGTGCGCCCCTGCTAAATGACACAGTCAGCTGTACAGGTTGAGGTGCAGTTTACTAGAAACCCATTTGGAGTGTCTTGGGAAATGATTCCTACAAATGTCTCCACTCCTGGTGTGGTGCAGATTAGAACCCCAGTGTGCAGCTGAGAAAAATTACATTGTAACAAGAACCCTGATGGCACAGTGATGGCTTGTGGGAAGGAAGACTGAGAGAGGGTACTCAGGCTCCAGGAGCTTGCTGCTTGCGCCCAAACTAGGCCTACACAGGGCAGGGAGTGGGCAGAGTGAAGTTCTACCTAGTGACAGCTGAAATCTGGGTACATTTCTTAGATTGTCCAAGTGTCCTCTGTATTCACCACTCCACATCTTGCCCAATCATGACATCCCAGGGAATCCAGGCTATCATCCTTGCAGAGGCTGATGACTAGCCAAATTTGGCAATTTCTCATATGATATGATTTGTGTATAAGATAACTTTCAGTATGACATGGCCAGTGTTTCTGTTGCGCATGGACCTCATCAACATGCTATTTCCCTCAAAGCAGGGACTCTCCAGGAACCTCTATTTGAAATGCAAATGAGTCAGAGAAAGGGAATAGATATTTATCAGTCATTAACACCACGGTGAGAATGAGTAGCATCAGAATTTAGGGAGCTACCAATCAGGATCCTAAATAAGGGAGACTGGAAGAGAGGACTGTTGATGAGTGTGATTTTTTAGGGAAGAGTGCACCAAAGAGAAGAAAGAGAAGCTAGGCAGGGGGGAACCAAAATAATGGAGGCTGTAGATTTCCCGTGTGTAGGGCCCTACCAGTGACAGTCACTCGCAGACTTTGCCCCACAGTTACCATTCAAGTGACATGAACAATTCAAAAAGTCTTGTTCCTAGAATTTTGTCCTAAAATCTCGAAATCTTTTTGGAAATTTTTTGGCCCACTAGTAATTAGCCTTGAGCCAACAAGTCAAAAATTTGAATTTATTAAACATATATGAGAAACAGGAAAGCAAGCAAAGCATTTCCATGTATGTTGTCCTTTGATTATTCTTATGCTTGGCCTGGCACTTTTAGATACTTTGTTCAGATTAACTACCCTGGTGGGACAGTTATTGATTTCACTCCCATTTTGTGGATAAGAAAATTGAGACTTTGAGTGATTACCAAAATATTCAGTCCTCGTTGCCATGATCCCACGTTGGGCCACCCTCCTTGGGTAGCTCCAAAGCAACCCTTTTTGCCTCCCAGTTTTGACTCCGAAGCCAACTCTCCTCATTGCTTACTGTGGGCAAATAGTACTGGGTAAAGTCCACTGTTCAGCCCTCTAGTACACTAAGTATGCATGTAGAAAGTGAAATGTGATGTACAGGAAGCTCTTGGCATTTTAATTCCACTCTGATGGGTCTAGTGAACAGTTGTCCAACCAGAGAGACTTCTCAGGTCCCTTGAGTCTGAACATTTGAGGTGTGGTTAGAATTTCATTTTAATAGACCAGGCACAATGGCAAGGGCAGCTTCTCGCCAGTGTTGCTTTTGCTTGACCATTCCACAAAAGCCTAAGATTGGGATTGTGGACCCGTCCTCTTCCCCCAGACATCTGAAGAAGTAAGGTAACACACATGTATAGTATAGAGGTAGTCCATACATCCTGAGAAGGAAGAGCTGTTGGGGAAATCCACTTAGCATTCTCTAAGGAAGCTTCACACTGGGGCCAGAGGGCTGGAGTCCAGAAAATTGGTGGAGATTTCAAAGCATGTTTAGTGCTGCTCATCAGGCTGGTGGAGTTCCTGCCGGATCGACTTGATGACAGAGGGTAGCAGTGGTGAGCCTCACATACAGTGCCTACTCCTGGTCACTTGCATTAGTTTCTGTCAATTCATTGTGCCCTTCCGCCCTCAAAACCATCTAAGCCTTCTCTGTTCTCTTTAAGGTGTGGGTTACCTCTTTCCAGAGCTCAACGTACTCCAGTGGCTGAGGAAATTCTCTACATCATTGTCATCCTTTTCTCCACGTAATAAAAAAGTCTTGGAATCAGTTTAATCTAAAAACCTTTTGAAGATAATCATCAGTCTCTACAGCTGAGACACAAGGAGGATGACATTTCTTAGATTGTCTCTTTCTGAAATACATGTGTCTTAATTGCTCCATACTCTGCTTCTGGTACTATTATTTTGTTATATTCTCTTATTCCTATTTATCCCATCTTATTTGTGTATGTGGGTCTGTAATGTGCAACAGTGAAATGTATGGGGAGGAAGGTGTGTGACCCTCTAGGCCTGCACCATCCCCCAGCTGGAGCTATTAGCCACTTACATGCACAATTAACCAGCTGATTCTTGGATTGAAGGCCAAGGGAGCTAATGGCAGGTACAAAAATTGCACCCATATAAGAGGAGGTTGATCTGGACATTTAATCTTTAAACATTCTTCTTCAGGGTGACTAGGTTATGTGTGTGTGTGTGTGTGTGTGTGTGTGTGTGTGTGTGTGTGTGTGTGTGTTTATTTAATTTACCTGTTGTTGTTTCAGTTCCCTGGTTTGCTTTCTTCATGATTACTAATGGCATCAGTAGAGTTCCCTACTTATGCCATAAATAGCATCTATCATAACCATTCTACACAAGTTCTGGCATATGGATCTGTTGTGGGCTCTTTTAGTATAGAAATAATTTATTGAAAAATATTAATGATATATATGCCTTGTGTGAATGATGTGAATACCCTGTTAAGAAGTGTCCTTGAGAAGGGAATTTGTCTGTGCTGATAATCTATTTTGAGCCAGACACCATCCATTGTTTTATTTATCTTTCTAAGTACCAAGTGAGATTGGTAGGTTTTGTTATTTCACACAAGTGTTTATTAAGGTTCTTCAAAATGTCTGGGGCCACACAACTTGTCCAAGTTCACACCACTCATCTCTGATGTATTTGAGGTTATAGTCTAGATTTTTGCCATACTTACATGTCTGTTCAGCTTGTAGAGATTCATGAGTTCCTATGCCTCTGAATAGATATGAAATGCAATAGTTCAGTCATCTTAGGTGGTTAGAGCTGGTGATAATCAGACTACACAGAGTCCTTTGGGCTTTATGTGTTAAACTGACCATCTAGATTTGTCTAGGCTTTTCAGAACACTACCATACTGATGTCACAGAAATGTTTTCAGTTCATTCTCCTCTTTACTTCCATTTTCCACCAGACTTCTGCATCATTGCTCCATATTTCTGTTCTCTTTATGCCCTGATTTTTCCCTTCTGGAAGTCCCTGCCCTTCATAGAATAGATGCGATCTGGACATTTGACTTTCCCTTCCCTTCTATCCCAGCAAATTCCTAAATGGACCAGGAGGAGGTATAACTCCAATGTTTCTGCCTCTCAGGTTGGGCCTTGTGTCTCCCATGTAGCTAACAGAAGCATTCCACATGAACATGGATGTCTTTAGATGATAATGGATTTATAAAACATGATGCAGCCATTATCAACCACTACCAGTTTCCTCCTTGGGGAAATGAAGAGTAGAGGTATCCCATCACCAGTACTCACTGAAGAAGCACTAAGACCCATCCTTTTTAATTCTATTTTCGGTCCATGGTCCCCAAACCTTCACACATGGTTTTGATAGATTGACAAGGGCCTTCTATAGAGAATGGGTCCTAATAAGTGAGCACTTTTTCTGCTCCGTAAATGGAGGGCCCCAACTTAAATGCTTGCCGTTTCTGGTGGGAAATTCTGGTGACCCTGCAGTTCTTCCAAAGCTACGCTTCCATTCAGTCTCTGACCTGAATACCACCTGTCTCCACCTAACTGCCCCTGGCTATTTCCATTGCAGCCTTCCGAAGCACTAGGGAATGGATTAAATGCTAAGTGAGACTATGATTTCCACGCTTCCCAGCCTGCTCTACTTCCTCAGTGGTACCTCCATGGAGAGTGCCCCCCACAAGTGCAACTTGCTCTCTGCTTTTAAGAAAGAATAACTTTTCCTTTATTTCAAGTCCTAGCAGACACCCACATCTCCTCATCTAGAAGCATGATCCGACCAGGTGCTCCCTGACTAATTAATCATACTCTTGAATTGCTATTTGAATTCTGGATTCAGGGCTTGTTCTCTCTGGTGGGAGGTAAGGCTGTCTGAAGGATAGGACCATATCTTATTTGGTTAAAGCATGTTCAGAACTACTCAAACTGTCTGGATAGAGGAAGAGAAGGAAGGAAGGAGGGACGAGGGAAGGGCACTTCTGAAGTCGATATGTGACTTGGTTTGGGACTGCAAATCTGTCACACTACAACCTGCACAGGAGGGGGATCTATTCCTACATCCCTGTATTACGATGACTCAGCTATCTGAGCAGAAGCCCAGTGTCTGGATCTTGAACCCCTGACTCCACCCATGTGTAGAGGGAATGGAACAATCAGGAATCCCTTGAGGTATTCTTTTGGAGCCTCCCACATCTTGTGCTCTACTGTCTTCTGGTAGCGGTGTACCAGAGGCAAAGGCATAGGCAATTGTAGGAAGGAGGTGTGCAGCAGGCAAGCAAGCCTTGCTGCTCTCTCTAGTCAGCACATCCTGGGGTTACGGTCCCCTGCTTCCTCTGGCCAGATTGGCACATTCAGCACTTCTTCAGCAAGTGTGATCAGTGTCCCCTTTTGTTTATCCAAATACATGATTGGACAATAAACGATACCATGGGAAGCCCAGTGTCAGGGGTCTTTATTCCTTGCTGATTTTAAATGAAACTTGCTGCATAGGATGAAAAGAGCCATTAGCAGGAAAGAATTTAAGCCACATTATAAGGTGGAGAAAATTGTCCTGCATTTGGTCAGTCTGACAAGGTAAAAAGGATTGTGGGGTAGGGGCAAGCTATTAAGGACTGTAAGGCTTCCTCCAACAATGAGCAGGCATGGGGCGAAATCAAGAGCCTGGGTGGGTCTGGAGATAATGCATGAGTGCGTGCAAAGTGACCAGGCTTGAGGACGATAACTTCTGCTCGGTTAAAAACACTCCAAATGCCTTCATGCCTCCCTCTTCCCAACTATGCCTCCCCATCCCTTTGATTTGGTCTGTGGAACTTAAAGCATATTTGAGGTGCTTAAAAGAAGCCTTCAACTACTGTTTAACAAGTCAATACTAATTATTGCTTAGCACTGGATTATGGTCCAGATCATGGAATTAGAGCTGAGCTGTTAGGACACATTTTTGTACCTGCAAAGAGTTAATGAGCACATGCTGGGTCCTTGAGGAAACTGCCAAGCTAGTTTACTGTTTTATTTCCGTGAAGCAGGAACAGAAATCTAATAAGCCGTTTTACTTTTATCTGGATGCCTCCTGCCTTCATTAGGAAAATGAGGATGCTTCATTGTAGCCCAAGTTGGGAAAGTACTTTTTTATATTATAAAATTGGTCGGCTATCCAAAGCGTAGCATGATAGGTATACTTGAGGACAATAAATGCCAGCAAGTCTGGTGTCAACAAAAGGTAGTGATTTCACAACAGAAGGTGTAAGGCTACAGAGAGCAACTGGACATCCCTGACTTGTTCATGTTTGTGCGTGTGCTTGTGTGTGTGTGTGTGTGTGTGTGTGTGTGTGTGTGTGTGTGTGTTTGAATATTTTGATAGCTTGTATTTCTGAAAATGGGAGGGCAGGATTTCTGCTCTAGATCCAGTCTCTTGGGGTTTTTGGTTTAAAGCTAGTTACCAAGACAAGATGGGGAAGGGAAGGAGGACCAGGGGTGAGTTACAAACAATGTGTTTGTTCTGATTAGATGTCCAGCTGCGATGATAACTAGACTTTCCATAGCAACTCAATTCACCAGATCCCTGAGCAACTAAACGGTCACGGCTTTGGGGTCCTGCTGACTGGAGTGGGATTTGAACCAGTGACCTGTAAGCGAGAAATGCTATTTGCTATTGCTTGGTGCAGGTGCCCTTTAGCTTGACCCTCTCACCACCCCCCACCGCCTCCTCAAAATTAACATTTAGACATGTTTGGCACTGAAATGTGGGGTGCAGATGACTGCCTGCTCAATCTGATGGTCAGGTCTAAGGCTGATTTCGAAAAGCTTTGAAAATGCTTGTCAGAATGTAGTATTTGTATACATTCCATGAATTTTTGTTTTCACATGAGAAAACAAAGCAGGGAAAGATAGTTCATATGTGTGTCAAGGGATGTCAGACAGAATGCATAGCTTAAAACCAGGCTCTCCATTTCTCTTTTCCTTAAGTACGTTCTTCTGTGATATACGGTTCTGGATATGTTCTATAAAAACTGGGCGTACACCGAGATGTGAATCGTATGTCCACATAATATATCCATATGGATGTGGATATATTTCTATAACTCTCACTCTTTAGTCCTAGTATGGTATGAAGATGCAGGGATCAATTATAGATAAACAGAAGGGTACTCTCAGGATCCTCCAATAGACTGGCAGTTTCTCAAGAAGAAACGCTGGCTCTGTGTCTGCTGGTATTTAGCTTTGCAAGATTCAGACAAGGAGCAATGCTGTAGTTGATTTATTTGGAAGTAGGAGATGGGGCCAAAAGGAAACTTTTAGTTTTCAGTATTTGCTTACAGCCTTATAAAGTAAGTGTTCCCACTCGAGGTGTTTAATGGTGTGCACAATCTTTTTTTTTTTTAAATATAAGTGTGAATGGGTGCCTTGGGCTAAACTAGCCCCACCTCTTAAACTCTGAGGCTGTGGGAAAGACCCCTGACCTCCAGACCCATCCCTAATTGGCCTATAGTAAAAGAAGCAATTAAAACTAAGAGTCTGATTCATAAAATGTGAGCACAGCATTTAAACGTGTGGTTGGAAGCCACAGGACTTCTTTTCTTCTGAACCTACCTGTAGTGACCTCACTTTCCTCTTCTCCTCTGGGCCCTAGTTCCCTCCATCCTTTCCTGGGTCAAGGTCAGACTCAGGAGTGCTTTGAGCTCAAGTGCAGGGGTGTTACATTTGTCCATCTGTCAGTTTACCTCTTCTCTCTTCTTCCCAGGGTCAAAGTTTTGAGTCATGATTTTTGTTTAGATGTGAGCCATTCTTATTCCACCACTTTTCTGTCGCACCTCACTGTGTATGGCATGAAAACTCAAGTTTGTGACTGTAGAGACTGCAGTGAAGGGAAGATGCCAGGCCCTGCCAGAGACAAGCTTCAGAAAGGAGCTAGAAAGCGAGAAGGACCCCAGAATCCCAAGGCGTTTAAAGACAGTATCAGGGAAACCCTCCTCTGTACAATTCCTGTCCCCCTTCCTCCACAGTCCACTCTCCCTTTGTCCCTGCACCTCCAGCTCACAAAGTTAAGGTCTTAATGTTGCTGATAGGGAGGGACATTCCCAAGTTGAACATCATCCTCAGGAAGTGTTTTACAATGCTTTTAATTTTTTATTTTATGACAAACTCTGAGAAATAGAGAGGGTGTCTAGGAGGAGACACTAATTAGGGCGTAGAAGTCATACTTTTTAAAGCTCAGTCATATTTCCTAGCACAGGAGGCCATTTGAGATGTCTTTTATACTGATGTCCAACTCCAGGGAAGAATTGTAAAAAATATGCCCTCGGGAATATTTTGTTAACTGTCTGGGACAAACTAAGTTGACAAATAATCACTGAATCCAGCACTCAGAGTTTGCTTTGTTTAATAAACAATGGTCTTTCCCTTATTATTTCCCACTGTTTTCATTCCACTCCAATCCACTAAGTTTCCATTTGTTTTCCAGAATGGCACACTAGGCCTCATTATCCTGGACTCTTCCTTTTAGCCTCTCACACGGGGTGGGGGGTGGGGGACTATTGGGCTCTTCAGTCCTCTACAGGGCTGCATCTATACCACACCAAATACCAGGCAGCAAATGACAAAATGCAGTTCTTCTCCCAGATGGCTCCAGATGCATGGCACTGTGTAGACAGAGACAGCCAGATGGCTGAATGGATTTTTCACTTTCCATCTGGGTGCGTGACATGGTGGAGATGCAGCCAAAGCCTTGAGCCAAAAGAAAATGCCAGCCAAGGAGATGAGGTATTGCTACTTTTCAGGCACCTACTTCCTACTGGGTGCTACGTGTGACCTTGGTGTAATTTATTCTCTCGGAAACAGGTCACTGTAGGAGCAAGAATTGTCAACCACTAGAAATAAAATAAAGGAGGCAGACAGACCCAAAGAGACAAGGAGAGGATGTCTCATTTGCTCTCTGGTGAAGACAGGTCTTTTCCTGACAGGGTGGGGACAGTGGCACCTTTGGAAAGCCTTTTCCTTCCGGGTTTCTCGAGGTCAGAAAGCTGGAGGCACGACAAAAGCATGAAGTGGAAATGAAACCATCAAGAGGCTTGCTGTCCATCATGGGCATCACTAAATCTTTTTGAACAACCCTGAGCAGTGAATTATGGCAGCATGGAATTGACTTACAGTTTATTTCTAGTAACAGGCAGTTACTATGTCAAATCTGAAACCATTCAGAAAGGCCTATAAAAATATATGACAAAGTAACAGGCTACCTCTAGCTCTTTTTAGCATGTTTATGAGTTTAAACTGCACTGAGCTTGTGTTTATAGAAATGAATATAGGGATTTCTTATGTTCTCTCTCTCTCTCTCTCTCTCTCTCTCTCTCTCTCTCTCTCTCTCTCTCTCTGTGCTGGCTGTGACCATGGAGTGGTATCCAAGACTTTGGAATGTTTGAACTCCCAGCTGGAGTCACCATTCTGTTAAGAGGCAATTTTATTGATGAGCACACAACTTGGGTTTTCCAGGGAGGTTGAAGTTCTTTTGTGGAGAAGCAAGATAGTTAAGTGACAGATGTAAGAGAAAACCATTTGCAAGTTACCTTTCACCCACTCTCCCCCACACTGTTTGACACTCACTGAGAAACTAATTGCTGCCTGAGTGGGGCCATGGGACAAATGCCGCTGCAATCCAGGCATAATGCGACACCAAATATAATAAGGTAACATATTGTTAAAAGTCAGTACTCTGAGTCTAACAATACGGTGTCACAGACTCATAAGCATGTAACCATACAATACATAATTGTCATCTGCAGAGAAAAGATCTAATTTTGATAATGCATATTGAGATTGGTTGTGTGCAGAATGCCTATGGCTCCAGAAGGTTTGACAGTCCTGAATATCACGTAATAGTGTGTAGCCAAGGAACGTGGGGTGAAGGCAAGGGAAAAAGACTATTCCAGAATGCAAGCACTCCCACTCACAGCTTTAATTTGAAAAGAAGACGGTTCTGTTCAGACAATGAACAGTTTTCCTGAGAAGCATGATTTGCTCTCGGGTTCCCAAATCTGGAGTGCATGTGTGTGCACTCAAGACCTCTTCTCTTCTTTGGAGTACAGGACACATAGTCCAGAGTCTTTGACTTGGAAGAACTTGGGTCCAAATTCTAAAGAAATTCAGCAGAAGCAGGTGAGTTCTGAGGCATCCCATTTACTTTGCACTGTATTTCCTCAATTCTAGGGAATATTTCTAAGGTAAGTTGAGGTACCTGTGGTCAGCATGCTTCTTGCAATCTATTGCACAGTTGGGATATTTTCCTTACTCTTTATTCTTAAAAAGCTGCTTTTGAATACATTGTATCCTTTCTAGCTAATGCTACCTTCAAGTTGAAGGTGTGTTGTAATAAGTCTGCTGACTACCACTGGGATATCTTTGGCATCACGAAGGTGACAGAAACCCTTTGCTCTGTCACACTTCTCATGTAGTGGAGCTGATTTTATTCCCATTTTATATACAAGGAGATAATTAGCCATTGAACTCCATCTCCATTTGTAGCTTCGGACATAGCCATCTTTGAACAGATCACCCCAAGGACAGCTGTAGAGGAAGGAGAGAGAGTCTGTTCTTACACTTGAAACTTTGCTGGAATCCACTGACATGGATCACCAATGCTTAGAGTCCTCTAGTACCAGGAAATTGTGCTCAGCTAGTCTAGATGTAGCTCTGTCCTCTAGAAGATTCAAGCATCTCTTGCCTCCATTGTTCCCTGGAGGCTGCTTTCCCAACAGGCTTTTGATCACATGGTTCCTAGGTGCCGCCTTCTTGAGGGGAAGGTGTCTCTTCATTAATTCCACTCTCAAAGCACTGAGCCTCCACATAGTCTGTGGAGACTAAATATGTGTGGAAGAAGGCTGCCACGTGAGAAAACCCAGACCGCTGTATATTAAAGACCATGAGGATCCTTGACATCACTTCTCAAGTGCATCTCACCCCTTATGGCAGATTTTCTCTTGAGATTTATCCGCTTATTTATTTCTCCATCAACTTTTTATTGCATGTGCTTCGACCCTCTGGAACATGGAGACAAATAAGAAATCAAACTGCACCTTTGAAGAGATAATTAGATGAAAGCACACGGATGTAACTTTAGAAGAGAGAGTGGATATGTGAGGTTTACACAAGATGATGGGTGATTATTTTATTGTTATTTAAGTAGTTATCACCCAAGACAGAAAATTTTCATTGCTTTGGGAATACAGAGAAGGGAAACTATCGATATGAATCACTCTGTGTGTGTGTGTGTGTGTGTGTGTGTGTGTGTGTGTGTGTGTGGTCTTGTACATGTGGAAATGAGGAAAGACATTCTAGGTAAGGAGCTGTTAGGAAAAATGAGTTCTCATGCAGCGGTTTCTTCTCTTCCAGCAGAAGCAGGAATGCCTACGTGGGAGCCGCCATACCTTCAAGATCTGCGCCCCCTGAAGCCCAGCAGATACATGTGGTCACTGAAGCGTCATGAGACTGAAGAAAATCATTTGGAAGGGTCCAATTTTGTTTAAAAACATTTCAAATATTTAAAAAATGGAATAAATTTTGGTTTAAAAATTGTCATTATTGGAAGCAGGTTTTAAGTGTTAATAACTGAATGGGTGATATGATGGGGTATCATCAAATGAGCATATGATACTTAGGAAAGAAGTGTGTGTGTGTGTGTGTGTGTGTGTGTGTGTGTGTGTGTGTGTCCAACAGTGTTCAATGGCAGAACTCATGGAAGGCTGAACCCAGCCAGGGAACAAAAGTCCTCAAGAGACGATGAGCCAGGGAAACCCCATCTCTGTGGAGGAGCAGGAAAGCATCACTGCATTCCCCCTGCCAGGCAGCATGATATTAACTTTCCCTTTTACATGCTAACTCCATAAATCCCTCTAACATTCCAGCAAGGAAGGTGCTATTATGTCTACTTCACATGAGAGAGAAACAAGACTCAAAGAATTTAAGTGACTATCCAAATTAGGGAACCAGGTTCCAAGGAGGTTTTTATCCAAAGAATTGTTGCAGCCTCAAACTACACTTTTCTTCCGAACCTGCAGCATCACACTGGCATCCTGATCACTGCCTATTGTTCAGGGATTAGAGCCCGGGAGACAGTAAATACCCACCACCCACATCGCTCACACACTTCCAGCCCAGGCCACCCGGGTGTTACTGACATCACTGCAATGGGAAGAACTGTGCATGTTGGAAAAGCATGTTCTCTTTGAAGGACGGAGCTCAGAAGACCCTGGCCATCTCTGTGTCACTCTTCCTCTGGCCTCAGCCTTAAGTCAATAGGGGTGAGAAGCACAAGGCTGGTAGTTATTGAACAAGATCTGCTCCCATCTGGTTTTGTTTACACCCCTCTCTGCTCATCATAGGCTGTACCTGAAAGAGGGGTTTCAAACATACACCACTAAAGACTCCATTTGCTATGATCCATTTTAGACCTCTTCATCCTCCTCAGAGTAGATTTTTAGAAACAAGGCAGCAAAGCCATGAACTTCCCCTGGAGACTATAACACACACACACACACACACATTACACACACATTTGTGGCCATGGAACTGGGCTCTGGTCCCACCTCGTTTTCCCCAGGCCACACCTATGACCCATACAAAACATACCTGTGTGCTCACCCTCTAGGAGCTCTGGGTTGGAAAGGGTCATGCCATTGATTAATTTTCCCAGTGGTAGATTTATAATCAGAGGTCAGCACAGACTTTGGCTTAAAATAGTAATTGTGGAATGTGATGGGACACATATTTGAATCACACAGTAAACATGTTCCTTCAGGTTTGCCTTGATAAGGTATAATGGTAGAATTTTGCCTGGAGAGTGTGGCAAAAGTCTACATTTGTGATAAAATTCTACATTGTGGTGAAAGTCTACATCTGATTCCTTTGACAATCTGATGTGCTGGCAGAATCTATGCCGTCAGCCACAATGCAGGCCAGTGACAACTGTAAGCCATGGAACTGTATTTGGTGATTGCCCTATGCAAAGTACTAAGCTTTTATATGAAATTTACTCCCCACAAGAACCCGTTTTATTCCTGTTTACAGATGGATATACCAAAGTGCAGATGGACAGAAG
Source organism: Onychomys torridus (assembly GCF_903995425.1). NCBI lineage: Eukaryota > Metazoa > Chordata > Mammalia > Rodentia > Cricetidae > Onychomys > Onychomys torridus. The sequence goes on along the minus strand of NC_050452.1, from coordinate 6,643,169 downwards.
AAATGGTTTGTTTAAAGCCACACGGCTACTGAATCTTGAGAATCTCAGACAGGTATCAAATTGCTAGACTTCAGAATTATTAGAGAAATCTCTTGATGCAGAAGGAAACTAGATGCATGTTTCAGTGATGCATGTTTCAGTGTTATTTGCTAGCAACCGGCCTTAGAAAACAACTCCTCAGAGGTTTTGACAGTAGGAGAAGGGAGGCGAATGTTTTTAGTAGTTAGTGAGGTCCTTTGTAGCAGTAAGTAGCAAATGACCATTATTTATGATTACCAGACATAGAAAATGAAATTATGTGACACACAGATTACTCTGAATTTCAGGTAAACAACAAATATTTTTAGTATAACTATGTCATAAATACTGTGTACAATATAGTTATACTACAAAATTATCTGTTGTTTGTGTAAAATTGCAGCTGACCTGGGAGTCCTGTGCCTTACCTGTCAATGGTGGGGCTGAGGCTGTCTGTTGGTAGATAGGGATTTCCTTTAACATTCATGACTCCTTGATAGCACTACACAAAGGCAAGTACTATTAAAATGCAAAATAAATAATTATGACTCTAAAATCACAGGAGGAAAGAGAACAGTGGAGGGTTGTTTCAGCTTTGGTGTTCTTTGTTAGACACTGGCTGTGTTCGTAGCAAGAATACACTAGGTTTTGTGTCTTGTCTACAAGATAAACCAGAGGAAGGCACTGTGGCCAGAAGCTCAGTGTGGAGGCCGTGAAAATATGGAAAATAAAAAGGAATGGCAAGGATGGGCTCCCCAGACAGATTTTGAAGTGGTAGTGAAGAAAGGACATTAGGTGGCTGGAAAGAGAGATGTTACAAAGTAGGGGAAAGCAGGCATGAGTGTGTGGGACAGACTGACAACACCCCAGGCCTGCTGTATCGAGGGACAGACTGACAATAAATACCCCAGGACCTCCTTGGCGGGAAAGGGAGTCAGTTGGCTTGAAAACTGATCAGAATATATCATGATGGGCAAAGTAATACAATATATTTAGGACCAAGTAATGAATTGCCTGGGGTTGAACAGTATTCATCTGTCCCCATCCCCATACATGCGCACACACACACACACACACACACACACACACACACACACACACAGAGATTCAAGTCCACTCAGAGCCTGGGGGTATAACCTTAATTGCAGATAGGACCTGTGAAGACACAATCTAGTTGAGATGACATCACAGAATCAGCAAAGGCCAGTGTGATTGGTGACTGTGACAAAAGAGTTGTTTGGATCCAGAGAACTGACAGAGGGAGGTAAATGACGATGGAGTCAGAAATCCGAGTGATGGGTCTACCAGACATGCCATGCCAAGGATTTCTGGCTCTCAGAAGCTGAAAGAGACAAGTGAAGGTATCCCAAGAACTTCAGATAGAGAAGGGCTCTACATTGCGATTTAAATGAAATATCCCCTTTAGGTTCATGTGTTTGAACACTTGGTCCCCAGCTGGTGGCACTATTTGGAGAGGCTTTAGCAACTTTAGGAGGTGAGACCTAACTAGAGGAAGTGGGTTCTTGTGGGGTGGGTCCTGAGGGCTACTCCAGCCTGTGTTAGCATAAACTCTCTGCCTCCTGCAGTGCAGCAAGCCTTTGTCCTTGTAGCCAGGATGAACTGTATCCTTTGTATTGTAAGCTAAAGTGAACCTCTCCTCCTGTTGGTTGCTTTTGTTAGCTGTTTTTATCACAGTGATTGGAGAAAGGTAACCACATCGCCAGCACACTGACTTGTAGCCTCTGAAAGTGTGAGTTGTACGTTACCCAGTTTATGATAAGTTATTAGCACAGTGCTAGGAGATGGGCACAGTTATACAGCACATTCCATGTCATCATCTTTGGTTAGAGACAAAAAATTCAAATGCAACTGTGGAAGATTAGAGAGAAAAAACAATTCATTATAAGTTCCAATCTTAATTAGTCCTGGACAGAAAGGACAGGGTTGCTAAGACTTTCCTATAAAGAGTCAAGAGTAAATATTTTAGATTTTTCTGGCAACGGGTTCTCTGTGGCAGTAGCTCAATGCTGCCATTGTGGGGCAAAAGCGGTGGAAGTCTGGATATAAACAAAGGGGCGTGGTTGGGCTGCAATAAAGTTTTATTTATAAAACATGGTAGTCTGGTAGGATGGATTTGTGCCCCAGACTGTCATTTTCTGACCTCTGATGAAAAACAAGACCTTTGGAGAAGTACTGTGACCTACACAAATGTGGGTGTTCGCAGAGGTGCACACCTCTGGTCATGCCGTTTGAGAATCCCCCTGCTCTCTGTGTCTTTTCAAATGAACAGGGGCGTTGAAGTCTTAGTGGTAGTATTTTCTCAGGTCTGGTGACATCTCAGTGTGCTTTGTGGTGTTTTGCATTTACAGACACCATTCAAGGCATCATGGAGGATGTGTTCAGAAATGGGACAGGGAACAATCAAGAAAAGCAGGCTCATGCTTCTGGCCTCACCTTCTTTGAATCCTATGTGATGATCCTCAGCCGAATGCTTACCTTGTGAGCTAGGCATGTTTCTGGAACTTCTTGATTCATTCCAAAAGGCAACTCCACTGTCTGAAGAGAAGGCCTGTTGTTTTCTCCAAGGGATTTGCTAACAGGTCTGATAAAAAGTCCAGACAAAGAATCCCACACTCTCCTTCCAGCCGCATCCTCCAATAGTGCTCAGCTCTGGGGAAAGATCAGAACCACAGCTGCACATGCTGCTTCTGGACTTCTTCAAAGGTCATTTCCACCGTCTTCCAAACTTGCCTTCATCAACTGTCCAGCATTGGAGGTATAGGCCTGCTTCAGCATTTTAGGTAATCAGATGTTCCAGAGATTTGGGGCTACCTGCAGCATCTATCAGTACGTCTGCCAGATGACCAACACTTTTGAGTGGTGGTCCCATGGGGGCTGAGCTCTGAGAGCATTGGACTGCTGGCCTCTGTCCTGGCCTCAGAGGAGCAGCTGTGCACACTCAGATTATCAGTGTTGCTGAGAGGAGCTGGTTTCCCTGCTTACTGCTGTAGTCGTGGGTCTCAGAGGAGTCCTTCTGGCTGATCCTGCAGGATATTTTCTTACCCTCTCCATTTTCGAGTGTCAGTTTCACACTCACTATTGTGGTCTGTCTTGTTAGAGGGTTGCTGAGGGTGTGAGAGCAGATAGCACCCGGGACTCCCTTACGGCTGCCAGGTGCCGTTTGACCTCATCTTTTGAGGTGCCAGGGAAAGGGATGCTAGACTTCTTTTGAAAGCAAAGTCTCAGCTGGACACAGGCAGTGGAGTTCTGGTAAGATGTTCATTATTATAACTTTAAAACTGTGAACATAAGCAATGGATTATGATTTATATTTTATATATGTTAATTATACTGCATAAAAGCACTTGACTAATTCTGATGATGATATTATTTTCAAAACTCCTATAGAATAAACTCCTTTATATGTGGAGAAGAAAAGTATTCTGGGCTTGAGAAATAAAATATTCCTCAGTAGCCATCCAACCACAATGATACCCGCAAATGGCTTGGTTTTGCCTAGCTTCTGCGCTTGCCCCAGTGGCCATTTGACAACTACCTCATTAACGAAATCATTTCTCAGTGCTTTAAGTCATATTTATCTGCTGGAGAAGTAACAGCATCTCTGGCATTCTCTGTGACGCTATCTGAATCGTTCCTATGCAGACTGAATGCTCAGTGATCTGAACTGTTGGGAGTGTGTGGCCCGGTGGATTCCACTCCTATAGGGTGAGTGTCATTAGGTTTTCTTGTTAGAACAATTAGATTTATAGACAGTCATTGCTCAATACATATCATTATTCCATGAGTGAAAACAGAATACCTGTGTCCTGGAAGTACTGAAGCACTGGACCTTTACGTATTGATATATTCAGTGAAATGGTATGACGTAGATGTCTAGGAGAAAAGCAGCTGAGGGAGGAAGGGGAGGTAAGGTCTATGGGTTGGAATTGAGATGGCAGAAATGGTTTGGGTCTAGAGTGCTTTTGAAAGGCGCACATGATGCAGGCTTGGTCCCTGGATTGGACTTTGGGAAATGCTGCCTATAAAGAAGTCTTACTGTTGTTGACATCTTGTTGAAGGGAGTGTTGGCCCTGGCTTCCCTTCTCTCTTTCACTTTGCTGCTACACGGTAAGCAGTGATTTGGTTGTATTGCCATTCCTTGCCCCTTGGTGTGCTATGTCACCACAGGCTGCAGAGCAGTGCATCTGTCTGACCATGGACTGAAGCATAGAAACTGTAAGCTGGAATGATTATTTTTGTTTTATAAGTTGCTGGCTTCAGGTGTTTGTAACAGTTATGAAAAGCTGACTAACTTAGCAACTTTGAGGGCTGTAATCAATCATGGAGGATTAAATGAAATAAAGATCCTTCAGCCAATAGCCTATTTGGAGAAGGGATCCTCTCATGCTTGGAGTAGCTGTCCTTGGAAATGCAGGGTAGACTGCCATCCTAATGTGAGCAACTAGCCAATTACACCACGTTCCATTCTTTAGATTACTCTACAAGGCATTTAAACAGCTGCCCTAGACACAGACCTCAAGAACACTGACCTCCTATCGGGCTGAGGCAGAGTCAGTAAACTCCCTTTTGTAAATGTCCCCACAGTGATTATGGCTTGGTGGTTCTATACTTTTAGCCACAGTTACTTAATTCTGCCAGGACAAATCAATGATTATAAATGTGTCCCAATAAAACTTTATTACCAAAATGAGCAACAAGCAAGATTTGTCCTGCAGACCACAGTTTGAAGACCTCTGGCCTATAGGGCTGAAATATTCTATCTTTAGGACTTACAGTCTTGTGCTTTTAGTTAAGCATGCATGGTGACGAAACCTATATTCTTAGTCTTTGGCAGGCTCAGGCAGTAAAATCAAGAGGCCAGCATAGGGTACACACAAATACACTATCTCAAAACAAAGACAAATAAAACACCCCAACTGATTAATAAAACACACACACATTTATGTAACGATGATAAATAAAGAAGATGTCATGAATTTGGAAGAGAGAGTAGGGGAAATGGGAGGAGATGGAGGGGAGAAAGGGATGAAAGTGACATAGAGGCAGCGCTAATGTACATTCTCAAAACATTATTTCAAAAAATGAAAAAAAACAGTCCTTATATTTCTCTGTTTACCATGTTTCTAACTTCAGTTCTACTGTGGCTTGAGTTGACTAACCACTCATGTCTTCATTTCCTCATTAGTAAAGAAGTGATTTAGTCTAGATGCTCTCCAAGGATCCTGCAATTGCAAAATTCTAATTTATTTCAAGTATTTGTGGCTCTAAATGATAATTATATTATTTATAATATTTTCCAAAGTAACTCCGTCCACCTTCATCCATCTCATGGCAGAAGTGACATTTTGAAGGGGAAGGGTTGTCTGCAGAGTAGGAGAATAGTGCCTCACTGCTGTCTGCTTCCTCTTTCTGTAACCGATGTACTCCACTCCCCCATTGGTTAGCACAGTTTGGAGCCTTGAGCAAGTCTTGCTTTCAGTACATTGTCTGCTGCTCCCAATTTTCCTCGCCAGTGGCACCAGAATTAGCAACTTTGTTTCTTGCCTTTTTCTGTTGCTCCCAAACAATGAAAGGTTTGTCTTAGCCATGCTGGGGTCATGCAGCAATTGCTCACTACAGCACTGCTGGTGTGGTCCAGGAAAGATGTCTGTCTCTCTGTACTTGATTGAAAGATGACTGGAAGATTTATGGACTTACTTCAAGGGAGGCAACACAACCATGGGTGTATAGAGTAGTTCTGCTGTTAATTTCACAGTGCTAACTACACTGTAGCGATGTGGGTATGCAGCTTGGAGGCTGTTACCACTTTCTTACATCACTTTGGTACAACACCAGGCAGGTCTCTTGCTGCCAACAGGCAGGAGTGGCCGCTCTTGGAGAACTGTCCCAGGCAGCCTTTCCCATATTGGGAAGTTCCTTCAAGGAGACCTTAGTCAATGACTAACAAACCAGGAATATGAGCATCCTATTTTCTGGTTTCTTGGAACTCTGGATCTAACTTACCTTCCCCCTTCTCATCCTGCTTTGCTCATTGATCTGAGAAGACACAAACATGTCTGACCCTCCAGAAAGCTCTCAAATCCTTAATTAGTGTCTACTGTACTAGGTCCTTTTCATAATTTTGTGTGAATCTGGACAATAGTGAAAGGCAGGCATCGGTATCATCATTTTGCAGGTCAGTAAATTATGATTCCAAGAGATCACCAGCTTTGCCAGCTTGACCCAACAGCAAAATGGTGAATAGAGAATAGAGAATTCTGAGCTCAAAACTGTGCCTCTCTGTCTCTGGGTCCACACTTGTTTTCACCTATGAGGTCGTCTGCTTCCAGTCAAGTCACTTGTTCTTCCTGGGAGGTCTTAAGACTTAACAAGAAGACCTTGTGTGTGTGTGTGTGTGTGTGTGTGTGCGTGTGTGTGTGTGTGTGTGTGTGTGTGTCCTCTGCCACAGAAAGTGCTCTGCTCTATCCGCCAGGATTTAAGGTGGTATATACCTCCATCTGGGAGAGAGTTGGCAAACTTGGGCAATGGGAAAAAGTTTATATGTCTAACAAAACAAAATGCCAGACTATGCAAAATGATAGCTGCCAGAAATATTACCCTCATCTCTCTCCAAGTTCCAGTAAAAAAATGAAGTTATGATTCTATCCTCTGCTGAAATGAGTTTTCATGGGATTGGAGCAGTGACTGTCCTAATCCATGGACTATTCATCACAGTGGCAAAGGCCAATGTTCGTGTGCTGTAACTTCCCCCTAGTGAGTCTCTTGCATTTCTACAGCCAATGGCTCAACAGGACTTGGACCCATATTTACATCTCTCCTCACCTCTGGCAATCTGGTTATTAGTGCAATAAATATACAACATTTAATAACTCTTCACATTTCCACTTAGAAACCATTAGTTGTCTCCAGGTTGACTATGAGGAACTTGCAATTCCATTCATTAACATTTCTTGCCATGGGCCTCTGAGCAGCACAGGTCTTGCATTCCCATTATGTACTGCCCCTAATCATGGTTTTTATTTCTAACCTATTATTAATGAAAAAATAAGAAATAGTCTTTCACTCTCTCCACTTCTGAATGAGGTTTATATCCCCGCTGCAAAGAGGCCTTTAGAGTGTGGCTTATAGCATCTGACGATTGCCATGGAGGTAAATAATTTAGATGAGTAGGCAGAGTGCACATCTCCCTGCTTCAAGTGAGTGGACGACTGAAGTGGTAGCCAGCTGGGCACACTGTCCCAAAGCAAAGGGAGTCAGAGCTGCATGTCATCTGGAGCAATCAGAAAAAGATGGCCTTTCTTAGGGGGTGCCATGGTGACTCTTGCAGCTTGCTGTGATGGAGGATATGGATCTCTTTGGAACATCTGTAACCAGAGGGGGCCCCAGGTCTTGGGACCCTCCCCCTGTGCCAGACACAGGCATCTTCCCCAAAGGCTTTCAAGAGTTTGCCATGAAGGACAAAGGAGCAGGCAGATCCTCTGGGTGCCCAGTCGTCTTTCCTTCCCTTACTTCAAAGCCTCTGCATTACTTCTCAGTCTGTAATTACCCTGGAGGTATTTTAGACTTGAAGCGACACCAGCAAAATTGCACTTCCTGATCTTGGGAGTCCACAGTTGTGTTTAATCAATTATGAAGCTGTTCACGAGATGGACTTTTCAGCCATAACCATTAAAGGGGAATGGTGATGTAGCCCATCTCCTTGTGCTCAGGGTACAGAATTCGCAATCTGAAATTAAAGAAACACTAGCCACTTGATGTGGTTTGATTTTGTCTCTACCTCCTTAATTAAAAGCATACCAATACCCGCCCACATAACAAACTGACACTTTTATGCCAGACTGTAACCAGAAGTGGGGTGGGGTGGGGGCTGCAAAAGTTAGGTGGGGCTAAAACACTGATTGTAAGACAACGACAGAGATTCCCAACACCACGGTAGCATCTGCATTTATCTAAGTTGAAAGCTTTAAACCAGCTTCCAGGCTATTTAAAAGTCAATTCTGTGTCTGTCTGTCTGTCTCTAGCAAATTCCCATGAACATGCACAACTCATGACCACACACGTGCTGTGCCTTTGCTTACTAGCTGGGTGTTGTTCTTTATGGAGATTTGTGAGCCCGTGTGTTGTGTGGTGAAGTCTATAGAGTTCCAAGGGCAAAAGAATCCAGACCAAGTCTGAAAGAGTGAGTCCTTGTTGACTGGGCCACACAGTGGATGTCCAGAAAAGACTGGTTTGGAAGTGCCTGGTGGGTGCGGGTCTTTCAGCACAGGCTGCAGAGCTGGCTTGAGAATCCTCCCTGTTTGGAGCTCTGCTCCAGACATCCATCCACAGCTTTCAGAGACTTATGCTGTCAGCAAGGGAGCTAATTCCACAGAGCAGGCAGGCCGGGCTCTGCCCCTCTGCTCAGATCTCTCGCCATCTCCTCTCTGGTGCTTGAACCTCAGTTGGGAGAATGGGACCACCCTCTTCATGGGCACGCTTCGGCGTTTCAGCTTCACCCAGGCTGTCTCATTGCTCTCTGGCAATTTCTTTTGATGCTGAGAAATAGGATGGTGTGGTTCTTAGAGCATAAACAATTGCGCCTTGCGTGGTAAGATTCCTGCTTTGCAGCACTCTGAGGAAGCAAGCTGCACCTCAGTTTGCTTGTCTGTAGATGGGCATGGTACTTAAAACACATACTGCAAGTTATGTACATTAGTATTTGCAATAAGGATTGCAAGGTATTCATGACTGCAAGGTATTTTTCCTTTAACTTCAAGCCAGGCTGGAGAGGTGGCACAGTGGTCAGCAGCACTTGCTGATCAATTGTGAGGACTGGAGTTCGGATGCCCAACACTCACAAGCAAGGCACACCGCGCATGTTTCTAACCCAGCTCCTATGGCACGGAGACAGGAGGATCTCTGGGGACTGAGGGCTTTCCCACTTAGGCAAAGCATGCTAACTCCCTCCCTCTGTAGAAAGGTAAATAAATAAATAATTTAAAAGCTTTAAGCTACTTTCATTTCCCATTTTCAGCTTTTTTAATGCTTCAATCATAAAAAGGTCTGATAATAAGAGTCAGTCATTCAGAAGATTTTTTTCAATCAACTGGCAAACTCTCAACCCTCTTTTTTTGTATTTTTTTGTTTTGTTTTGTTTTTCCTATTGTTTTACAGTGCTGGAAATCGAATTTGGGGTTCCAATGTGCTAGCCTAATGCTCTTTCACTGACTCGCACCTAGTCCTTTTCTTTCCTTGTTAAATGAAGAGACCAAGGCCCAAAGTTAGCAACATATTAGGTAGATGGGGTGGGAGTGGATTCTGATTAATCTGGAAGCACCTTCTCACTCCTGCAAGGTCTCTGGGATGTGGGATTGCTGGGAAACGTGGCAGCTCTGAGGGAGCGCTTTCTAATGATGATGCTTGCTGTAGCTTCCTATTCATCCAGGCAGTGGTGGGTGGGATTATTTGAGGGGTGTTTAGGAGGCCCCAAACATGCCCCCTATTGGGCATTGACCCATTCTCTGCCCATTATTTTAGATAATAATTACACCATGGGGAAAATATGAGACCTTTAAAAAAGCTATACTTCCTACTCTGAATATGCAGAAAGCATGGCCCATTTCAGTGTGAATGAAGTAGTTCTACTCAGAAGGGCTTGGGAGCCTGAGGCCCCAGGGAGAAAATTAGTTTTGAAAAGGGAGAAAGTATTCTGAAAGAGCAGAGGTCACTGAAAACAAGCCATTTGGACTCTCCAGTTTTGCCTAGGGCTAGTTTGTTCTGGTGGTTCCAGTCGGGCCCCCTCTGCCCCTCTGCTGAAGCTGCTGAATGAATAATGGATTGGAAAGAGCATTTAGGAAGAAGCCTGAGACTGATTGGGTGACCTGTGGTTGGTAGCAAGTCGCCCAGATGACTGTGGATGTCCATGCCTGCCGAGGGTCATCCTGCAGGCCCTTTAACTTTCTGGATTTGGATTGAAAAAAGACAGGAGCAAGATGGTTCTTTGCTCTCACATCACTTCAGTCAACTCCACAAGATGCAAGGCCTGGTTCTGGCTCCTAGACCACAGTGATGCCTCTGTGTCTGCTGTCACCTGCCAGCCTGCAGGGCCTCTGTGACAGGCAGCCTCCAAGAGACTGGAAAGGATCTGAGAACCTTCCTTCCCAGATGAGGAGGAGCTGAGGAGGTGGTGGCACCAAGTAAGGAACTGGATCCAGGGCACTTTTCTTTCTTAGTGGTGAGCTAGGAGCCTGGCAGAGCGTTGTGCTTCTGGTGTCTAGGGATCCATCTCACCTGGTCCTAATGCACAGCTAGAGCCTGAAAGACTTGGAAGGAGGGAAAAAGCAAAGCCTTCTGCTGCTATGCACAGAGGGATCCCTGCCTTAATTGAATAAACCCAAATCTGGCTGTGAGAAACAGCAGGGGGAGCGAAATCAAGGAACTGCCCACAAGTAATTGACCCACATTCTTCAAAGCTGTCACCCTGGATGAACGCCCTGGCAACAGGATCAGGCCAGACCTCTGCAGAGTCATCTGATGCTTGCCTCCTTGGGGGGAAGATCCCAAGAGCAACGTTTGAGCTGGAGTCCTAGATGGCGAAGGAAAACAGGAGCAGACATCTTAGATAGACTTCTGCCCAGGTGGGAAGACACTCTGCTCTCCATTACTGGGGTGTTGGGAGAGGATTCTGTGGCCAGCTCACCCACACCTGCATCATGAACTCAGTCATAGGAGAGAAAGCATTAAGATCCAGGGCACACACATACACACTTCAGTAGAGACTGGTTTGCCACACTCAGTACAGTTGGTGCAGGGAAAGCACATGGGTAGGTATGGCATGAAGGGCATAAGGCTATGCCACCTAAAACAGATGCCAGGTGATCTGTTGGGCCCAATTTCCCCTAGCTTCAAACCCTTTGACTGCTTCTGGGTCTTGTTTTCTTCTTCAGCACCATGAGAGGGAGGATTCTGTGGTCTCTCCTAAGTTTGTATGGCTATATTAATAACATATAATAGACTATGAAGATGTATGTGCATCAAATGATTGTTGTTGGTTTGTGATGTCTCCTGTAATTTCATATTGTTGGTAAAGTAATGAGGATGACTTCTGGGTAAGTCTGGGCATTTCATTCATTAATCACACTTAGAAATAAGACCACATTAAAGAGCCTTTATTTCTAGCACAGTTCTGATCAAGTTATATGCCCTCAGAGAAGAATGCATATCATATCTCTCTTTTTTTTTCTGAAAAGGAGGGGGTGTAAAGTGGGTGTTTCTGTATCCAGGCACCAGATTCTAATGGAGTCCCTTCCAAGTTCTTCACACATCTGGAAAGCATAATGACATATTCTGTGTAACTGAGACTACTTTTTTTTCTTTTTTAGTTACGTGAGTTAGATCGATGGCTTTAAACTAATTTTAGATAGTAGGTCTGTTTGAAAATTAAGTAAAATCAATGGATCCTTTTTTCCTAAAGTGTCCATACCACACATGTAAGATGTTGTAGACAAAGTAAGAGACTCCTTGGAACTTCCAGACATTCTGAAACTCCAGGTTGCGGATCCTTGCTGTATAGTTAGAGATGCATTGATGTATTGATGAGGATGGAACACAATAAGCTATTTTCTTCAAGGTAGTTTGAAGTACAAGGGCAGGGCGTAACTCAAGCCATAATCACTCTAGAGCCCAAGGCGACACAAGGACGCTAATTGTCTTGCACCTCCCAAACAGAACTTCCGGAGTCACTGCTGTCATCAAAACATAGAAGGCTCTACTGAGTCATTCTGTGGCACACTGACATCACCAGGTTTCTCACGATTTAGGAGGACTGGTCCCATTTCTCAAGGACATCAATGCAGAGGTCTGGCTGAGTCTCTGTGTGCTAAGGACAACCACCTGTCAAGTGATTTGCTGAGCAGTGCCGCATCCTGACACATTGTTCTGTTTTCTATCCTCCATCACTTCAGAATTTCCAGAGAACTGTCAGAACTGAGGGGGTGGGGCACCCACTGCTGCTGCTGAGTTTTCTCTGTCCTCTGCGTTGTGATTCTTTTGTTGTTGGCCATTGGTTAACACCGTATGGTTCTCTGTTATTTTGATTCATACCTCCTCTCAGCTCCCCACACAATGTGGGGACTGTTTGAAGGCTCCTTTCTATCACTTCTCCCGGCAGCATATGACATCTTGGGGATTTGCATTTTTTAATTTAATCATTAGTTTAGTGTTTGGGGGATGTTAGTCATAGGAAGTTAGTCTCATTGTCCAGATGCGTTTTGAAAGTTACAGCTCTTCTCTCTCTCCCATAATGCCCCCCTTGAGCACACCTTCTCCCAGGTCCTTTAAAAAACACTCTGTTCTGGAACTCAAAAATGAAGACATCAAAGCTGGGAGGAATTATTAATAAAGAAACTACATCTGAGACTTCCAGAGGAGTTGAACCTGGCTAGAGTCATGAAGAACTGCCCAGGAAATGGTTTCAACTTGATCTTCAAGAGCCTTAAAAAGTGGAAAGTCCTTCTACAGTTCTCTGGGGAGGCCCGAGTCCAGTGTTCAATTTTCTCTCAACACAAATGAGTGAGGAGAGTTTGCTTCCCTGGTTTCTGGCACCCCCTTTGGAAGCTGGGCTAGTTTCTGTGTTCTTGGGCTTTGTGAGTTACTGTACAGATGGTTCTGCAGGGGAAAGTTGGACTTGAACTTGTGGTAGAGAGAGGAAGATTATTTTAAATAAGCAAAGGCCATGAGTAAAAATGTGAAAGTATTACAGGAGATGTTAGGGCTCTGGGCCATGGACTTAAATAAGTCAACTGAATTTTGTTTTCCTCTTTCTCTTTTCACAAGTACAAGTGAAAAGAAAAGAAAGGTTTATTGAGCCAGGCAGTGGTGGCGCACGCCTTTAATCCTAGCACTCGGGAGGCAGAGGCAGGCAGATCTCTGTGAGTTCGAGGCCAGCCTGGACTACAGAGTGAGTTCCAGGAAAGGTGCAAAGCTACACAGAGAAACCCTGTCTTGAAAAACCAAAAAAAAAAAATAAAAAAAATAAAGGTTTATTGAACATGGCCACATTGGGGAAGGAACAAAGAAAGAGGTTCAGTGAGACCCAAGTTCATCTTTGCCGTGTTAACACAAGGTTTACGTCTACATGGAGGGCTCGAGGTGTGCATAACTAAGTCGTCCTGGTCAAGATGCTACCGTGTCCACCACTGACACACCATTTGGGCTCCCGTATCTTCTACAAGGTGGGCTGGCAAGTTATCAGAACTGTATGACATCTTTTCCTGTGGCTGGTGTCATGGGCTCAGCCTTTTCCTTGCACAGAATTTCTCACCTGGGGAATTCTCAATTCCCAGGGGTCTGTACTGATAGTCTTAGAGCCAAAGGGAGGGGTACAAGCATTCTTTAGAATATCTTTTCTTCTGCTAGGATAATTACAGACAAGGTATAAGATGGGTGTTCTGGCCGTAAGCAGGCGTTCAGAGTGTTTGAGCCTGGCTAGGGAAGAATGGGCCTAGGAGAAGGCCTGCTTACCATGTTAGGCTATATTCTGTAGGCTATCTAGAGCCATTGAAAGCCTGTGCATTTGGGGTTTTAGGATTATCATAGCTTTAGAATTGTCAATTAGATAGTGGTTATCAGGACAAGATGCTTGTGGGAGTCCCTTCTGCCTGTTTTTCATGAGCAAAGGCCAATGATTTTAATAATAATAAAAAAGAAATCGTCAGGGCTGGAGAGACGGCTCAAGTGTTAAGTGCACTTGCTGCTCTTGCAGAGGACTAGAGTGTGGTTCCACAGCTCTGGGGGATCTGACACCATCTTCTGGGCATATGAACACACACACACACACACACACACACACACACACACACACACTTTTTAAAAAAATAAATTGTCATACCCAGAGCATTGCCATTGTTTACATGAAGAAGATAACTTTTCCCTCTTCAACTTAAGCTGCTTGGCTGTGCTCATCTGGTGTACAAGCCTTCCCAGCATTCCTGCGGAGTTTGTGTTATGGTGTCGGAAGATAGTATCCTGCCTATGATCCTAATTCCTCGAAGTGTCCTCCACATTATCAGGAGAAGCTGGGGGCTGGACAGATGTCTCAGTCATTACCAGCGGGTAGTGCTCTTCCACAGGGCTTGAGTCTGATTCCCAGCACCCAGTCCAGCGCCCTCCTTTGGACTCTTCAGTTGTCCACACTCAGTCCACTCCTTCACACGCACATACATATCGTTAAACATAAAAATTAATAAAATTAATTCTTTGGCATCCTGCATCTCTTCCTGGGCCACACCATTAGGACCCACTTGTTCTTCCATTGCCTTCTCTGTCTGGGTGTGCTATCCTTTAAAAAATATTTGTTATTATTATTTTGTTTGTCTGTGGGGAGTGCAGGGACTTGTGTGCCACAGCACATGTGTGAATGTCAAAGGACAACATTGTGGTGTCAGTTCTCTCTTTGCACCTCATACGTGTCTGGGGATCCAATTCAGCTCACCAGGCTTGCAGAACAGATGCATTTACCCACCGAGCCAGCTCATGAGTCCTCTACCTGGGTTATTTTTATTACAGTTATTTCCTATTAGCCACAGCCTCCAGCAGAACAACATATTCTTTGCTCACTCAGGGAACAGAAAGTTTAACCTTTGCTTAGAGTATACCTGTTCATGATCACGATTGACACTAAACTCTGGAGGGGGCATTTCATATGACCAAAGAGTGTCATGATCAGACTTTCATCATGCCTGGTTTCTGCCTCAACAAATTACCATAACTTATAATACACAATGTAGGCTTTCCCCCTCTAACTTTAACATGATATTATTGATTTTAAACCAAGCTATACAATGAAATCATTCCAAATTCAAAGGATCTGAGAATTAACATTCTATACTCACGTGGCAAACTTGTAGCTCTCTTTCGAACCAGCCGCTAAAGTTCTTAGTGTATACATTTCTAGAGATAACATAGATATGAAAACAAACATGCACATATTTTCTCCCCTGTTCTCTCCACTATTACATATATGGTATCACTTTGCTTTTAGTTTTCAGTTAATTATACTTGTATCATAGAGGATCCCATTTCAGCACATCCAGCATTCTCACTCTCTTAAATGTGGTTCCATTCCACTGTGAGGTGTACATGAATTTATTTAACCAGCTCACCAATGGTGGTTATTTTCAATGTCTTACTATTATAAATTGTGCAATAATGATTATGTTTATAGCTATGCCATTGTGCGCATGTGTTGGTACATTTGCAAAATAAATTCCTAAAAGCATTATGGATGGGTCAAATTGTGCATCATTGGTTGTTTAATAGATGTTGTTGGATCCCTCTCTACAGAGTTCGCACCAATTTACACTCCCTCCAGCAGTGTGCAAAAGTGTCTGCATCTCAGGCTCACTGCCCCAGCAAGCTCTTCTCCTTTTCCCTCTCTGCCCATGGGATAGATAGGGCGAACTTTGTCATTGCTGTTAAAATTTGCATTTCCCCAGAGAGAACTGGAGCCATGGAAGAAGACTTTTCTCATTTATCTCCTTCATACCTGTTCTTATCTTCCTACCAGGGCCGTTGAAAATGACCATTTCAGTGGAAACAGGTTCCTTTGTGTGTTCTAAGTCTCATATCTCCTGTCTCCTTCCTTATGCTCTAAGTTCAACCCCTCTCTCCCTCTGGATTCTTTCCACAGAGTTTCAAGTAAGCTTCAGTGGTTTCCGTGTTTACAATATTTGTCCATACCCTTACAACCTCTCCAGTTCCGGCCTTAATTCATCTTTAACTTCCATCTACACCAGACAAAGGGTTTGCGTGTACCCCTGTCTCAACACACACCTTTCACCACACATCCACACATCTTCTCTACTGTTCTACCTTCTCTTGTAGAAGTCACCCACCAATGACCTCCACGGTACTGCTTCTAATATGGACGATTCAACTCTCCTTTTCTTTCTGCTTAGTAACTTTTGTCCAAGTTGACTTTTCCTTGAAAAGCCCTTTCTCTTGATGTCCTCGTGCCATCCTCTGCTGAGTCTCCCTCTACACTCTGCTCACTCCTTTGGCCTTCTTGGTTTGCCCTGCTCTTCCTACCTGGTCCTGTCTTAGTTCCCTCTAGACATATGTAACAATTTCTATCTGATATTCTCTCCTAAAGAGAACTTATTTTAAACCCAGTGATTTTTAAATATCAACTATAGGCAATGGATCCCAAATATTTATCTTTAGTTATCACTTCTTTTGTGAGTTCTGGGTCTGCATGTCCAACTGTCGACTGTCTACATCTTCTGTTGGATCTCTCACTTGCATTTTAAATTTAAGATGTCTAGAACTAAAATCTCTCTTTCCTCCACACCCACATCTTCCGCGCCTCTAGTGTTTCCCTCTATGTAACTGGCACCTTCTGCCATATGTATGTAGGTGCTGCTCACTAAGGCATTATCCTAGAGAGCCCCTACAGCTACAGGCCCTTTCAAATACATAAACAGTCCCATTCATTTGCTCTCAAAATGTATCTCAATGTCACCATGTTTTCCTATTTCAAAGGACCTGCCTTTATCAAAGCCATGGCATCTCTATTGCTCTCCTGGACAACTACAGTAGTTCATACTGTGTGCCTTCTCTTACATCATCTGTGCTTTAGTTACATGACATGGCTGGAGTTCCCAAAGATGCTGGCTGACTGGCTGCTGTTGCTTTTCTTTTTAATACCTTTCATGGGCTTTCTATTACCCTTACAATGGATTTTAAACTATTGCCATGATGTGGCATCTACCCAGGCTTTTCTGATGCTCCTCCTCTCTTCTCTGAGAAGCAAGATCTGCCTCGTGCCAGCATTATATTCCCCCATGTCCCTTGTAAACAGACATGGCTGTGTAACAGATATGACCAAAGGTCTGTAAGTCGAAACGTTTTGGGGGAGTTCTGGAAGGTGCTTCAAGGATTTGGCCTTTTCTTCTTCCCTCTTAAATATCTGGACTGTCACACTGAGGGCTGGATCTCCATTGTTACTCTGTGATTCAGGTGGAATGTGCCATAGGCTGGATGACAATATAGATGGACGACAATGTAGAAAGGTGAAAGTAACCTAAATCCTGCAGGCCATGAAGTACTTCTGACCCTGGAGTTCTGTTTTCTCCACTCCACTGTTGCTATATCCTTGGTTATCCAGTGTTGACGATATTCATTGACACATGGGGCTCCTGCAGCCCCCTCCTCCTTTTGACGGCACCTCCTGGGGACCACCCCATAGCCACTCCCACTCACCTTGCTGGTTTCCTGTCATCTCTTGGACTTGCCACCCGGACCTTCTCCTCACCCTTGTCTCACTGGGTACTCTGAGCCGTTCCTCCCAGCCCACTCCTCTTATCTTTCAGGTCTGAATTTAAATGTCATTCACTTGGAGGGACCTGCTCAGATTCTCTCATGTGCATCCAGTCTCCTGTTTTTCTCACAAAACTCTGATTTCCCTTTACTTTCCCAATGCTGATTACAGTTGGAAATGACATATTGATTTGGAGGTTTTATTTCTGTCCATCTATCATGTCTGTTTGCTCAGTACTTACCCCAGCACTTACTTCTAGGCTAAGAAACACTCAAAAAGACAGGAGATGAATGTAATATAAGTACACCAAGGTTCAGGCAGTGGGACAAGACTCTCAAAGTCCTAACTTTAATGCTGTCCTCAGCAGCTGTGTGCCTTTGCCTAGCTAGCCCCTTCTCCAGTCCTTATTTCACCGCTAGTCAAGTGCAGTTGATGGTGGAACATTCCTGAGGGATTGCGGCAAAGATCAAATAGCCAAATAAAAGTATAGAATCTAACAGAGTGACCTTCACAAAGGAAATGCTTGGTACACATTAGCTATTATTAATGAGTAAATGAAGAAATCAATGGAAAACCCAAGGCCACTTTTGGCATTATGTTATCTAACCCAGGAAAGAGACCAATGCTTCAACAGTGGCCTTCACTGTCTGAGGTCACAGTGTCTCCAGCCAAAAAAAAGTGCCAGCAGTGTTCCCAGGGCCTTTGAATACCCACCTTAGCGTTTTTTGTTGGAGCAGTTCAAATGCGCAGCCCCGGCATGGCTCCCTGGCCTTTGCCTGCCTCTGCTCTTCTGGCCCAGCAATCCCATGAGGAGCAGCTCTGTTGTCCTGGGGGCACATGACTGCTTCTCCTAGGAATGGAGGTCTCTCCTAGGCTGAGGTGTTTTCTGTGTCAACCACCCTTCCCTGACTAATGATAAAAGTTCTTTTTGAGGTGAGACTTTAGTCTTTCTTATTTAAGGTGAAGAGAGCTAACACAAGACCAAGTGAAGAGTGCCGGGAGAGGCTGGCTGGCTTTCTGTCTCCAACCTGGTCCTCATCCAGTTCCGTTAAACCCTTGCAAGTTCAGAGAGGCCACTTCAGAGGCTGGTTTCTTTCTGTGAGGGAAACTCCAAAGCCACAGTCCTGGAAAGGCTTCAGTCATTCTCCTGATGACTGTCCTCCCATCTCAAATCCTTCATGTAGTAAGAGTTGAGCAGGACACACACACACACACACACACACACACACACACACACACACACACACACCCCAGTAATAACAACCTGCTCTGGATTTGCTGTAATCCTGGCTTGAACATTCAAGAGAATACTTGAGTAATACTTACCTACCTCACTGGGGTGTTGTTAACGATCAATTAGTTAATGTTTGTAAAGCACTTTGTAGATGTAGAGTGCTTGTTTAAGTGCTAAGTATTATTATTAGCAAGAAGAAGTTCTATGGTTTTGCTGAAAATATTTTTTTGCAATCATACATTTAACTATAAATAAATCAAGATTATTTCCAAGAGTATTTTGGATGGCTTCCTACTCATTATCAGTTACCTAATCTCTCTTATTCTCCTTTGGGTTACAAAAACCATCTCTTCTTGAGAACTTTCATCTTTGAAATAATTTTAGGACTACCCTGGTGTGTGTGAGGGATAGTTTTCCCAGGGATTGCCTGTTTCCCCAGGAAAGGGACCAAGCATGCTGTTTTTCAACAAGAGCCCCACTCCTTATTTAGTAACTAAACTGCCTCTGAAGAGTCCCTATCTAATTTAGGTCTAAACTGATTAAAAAATAATAAAAGGGATTACATAGAGCAGTTGCCTGTGAAATAGATCAACGACAAGAATGAAATAGTACTGACACCCATAGGGACCGGAAGTGCTTGGTGCTATCGCTGTCTTTAATCTGTCTTTGTTCTTCAGGAGAGTGGGATGAAGGTGGGGCTGAGGAGAGAGGCAGCGGCTCCACAGTGTGCCACTGTCCAGTGGAAGAGCAGCCTTAATGAAGTAGTAAACTGTCCGAGTTCATAGCAGCCTGCAAGTGGAGGTCTTTCTTCCGGTGCCTTAGGCGGTTCCACGGGAGTCTCCCTGGACCGCTAATGAACTTAGCAGACTATAAATCAACAAGGGACACGGCATTAGGAAAGTGAGGTGGTGAGATTGGAGTGTCAGCTGATGAGAGCTGGGATTGTTTCTCCCTGACAGCATGCTGGGTCTGGGACGGGATGTACTCTGCATATTCTTATGCTCTTTTCTAGGTGTGGTCAGACAGTAGATTTTTGCAGCAGGAACTTAAATTGTCCAGATATTGGATCAGTATCAGACCAGGATTATACATATGTCCAACGTGTAATTTCAGGGTAGGTGGGAACAGTTAAAGCCAAATCACTGCCGTTGTAAGGAAATGAAAAGTCAAGCTGCTGACCATGTGCATTTTTATATTATTTAATTAAAAGTAGATAATGGTGCGTGAATGAACCACAAATCAGATAAAAATGGCAGCATTTTCTCATATTTCACATGTATTTGACTTGTGGTTGTGTGACAATTCACCAGAACAGTCTATGATGTCTCCAAATAGAAAATCAGGAGCATAATTAAAATACTTCAGGGAAGAAGCAATATTAACTTCAACTTTGAAGAGAACTAATCTCCAACCCAGCTCCCCACATTGTCATTCCTACTTAACAAGGACCTCCTTATTTTCTTTCGTTCTTTACTTTAAAATGAAAAGAAGAAAATTATCAGAATTTTCCTAGCTCAAAATGTATAATTTAAGCATATAAAGTGTCTTTTATTGAAATAAAAGGAGAGGACTGGTTTACACATTTTAGGAATCAAGATCCCGTATTTACTCATTTTTTGTTTTAATGGAGTTTCATATAGTCAGCAGTTCCACGGACCATCTTTAGAGGTCTTGGCTTCATCCCTGAGCAGCTGTGGGATGTCAGTTTAACTCTTCACGGAACACAGGAGTTTCTGTATAGGATAGGGGATATTCTTATTGAAATCAAAGTTTTCTGCTGCCAGCCAAACATGTCTGTAGAGTTGGAATGGGATGTCTTCTGGCCCTAGGGAGAAACAGGGACATTGACAAGAGTCGCCCCTTTGACCCAATGGCAAGCTTCACTCGAACTTCAGATGCCAACTGCAAAGTTTTCCGTATATTCTCTGCTTTCTGGTCATCATTTTATGATTAAGTCAACTCATCTGTCTTAATAGAAAGGTGTCTAGAGGTTCCTTTAGATACCTTTTTTCTTCATAGAGAGAGACGTAATTTGAATATTTTCAGTGATGGTTCTTGAGAATTATTTGATTTGTCTGGACCCCTGGGTAATATCTGATGTGTTTCTGCATCAGAACCTGTGGATAGCTATCATTCATCTATCCTTCATTCCTAGTTAGAATAAGTTGGGGACTCTTTAGATAAAAATCTTGCATTTCTCACTCCTTGTTGTTTGATTTTTACTTCAGACCCCCCCCCCCACTTTTTTTTTTCAATTCCGGACAAAGAACATGTTATATCAGCAACAGAGAAGAGTTTCAATTTGTCACACACATAGAAATAGATAGATCGCTAACTCCAAGAAAATGAGAACCTACCTCCTATTGTTCCTGAATAAGTCTGCAGGGGAAAATGGCCAAAGGGGGTGGGAACTGGCAGGCAAGTTACTTGAGCAGACTGTTCCTTTGAGTTGGCATCCTCACACTGCATCCATGGGTTTGAGAACATTCTGTAGAAATGACATGGTCACGTCTGAAATTCAACATGAAGATGGTAACAGAAAGCAAGATGAGGAGCCTAGACCAGACAGAACTAGGTGGAGCAAACTTTTTAGGGATCACAGTCAAACAGGCTATAAGCCCAGTGATCCCAAAGAGAGTGTTCACAAAAGTTTCCTTTAGGCTTAGTCTGGTGTCTAGCACAGAGCTGACTCAAAGTGATGATCTGACCTTGTAAAGGGCTGAGCTTTTCCCTGGAGAGTTACAGCTCCCAAGAGTGAAGTGTGAATACTCTATCTAGCTAATGTATTTTAGGATATTTTTGATGGGTTGATCTAATTTTCTATACATCTTTTTAATGGAATTAAAAAATTTCAGAATTATGTGGCTCTTGGTTTTTAAGACAGCAACCCCTAAAATATAGATTGAGTTTTTGCAGAAACCTAAATTAACCCCCCTGTCTCCCTCTCTGAGGTTATGCATGCTGATCCAGCTTCAAATCAACTGGCAGCTATTATTTACCCTAAAATTATAAAGCAGGAAAATAACTTCTCATCTTGCAAAGAGACATTCATGACAAGTTTTGGTCCTGTTATGCTGGCTCTAGTCTGGGTGACTCATATTTATAATGGTCATAAAATATCTCTTACTTGCTTTAAGCAGATTTATCATTAATATTGTACCAGTAGCTATAATTACTAAGGTTACTGCTTCAATAACTTTAAATGAGCTTGAAATAATATCAAGAGAAAATAACCTACCTCTGCATATACACAACTGTCAACATATCTCATGTGTTGTCTAGAAATGTAGATCATGCTAGGAGAATGTGTGATGGGCATGAGTCAGGAAACCAACTTTTAGCCTCATCTGTGCTAATCCATAAATAAGCACCACTCTTGGCATGAAATTTACCTCTTGAATTTTAGACTATCTAGATCTACTCCCATCACTCCCTTATTAAAATTTAAAGGCAAAACAATAATGTATGATGATAGTCTGAGTGGGTATGATGCAAAACCATCCAGAAATAATTTAGGAATAGCTCTTGCTAAATTTGAAAGCACTTGGAAAGGCAGGAATATTCAAGGAGAGGAACCTTAAACTGTCCCTATCAGAGCTGTCTTGGTGCTTTCAGGGATCACTGTCATGCTGGCGAGAACAACCTAAACTTGTCACCACCATATTTTGTTAGATGACTCCAGTGAAATTTGCTATCCAAGTATGGATAAGAAGTAAATGTACATAAGTCCTTCATTTGGAAGCCTTTGTCTTTTCTTCTGCTAACTCAGTAAATTTGTTTAAGCTGTAATGAGCTAAGGGCTCACTGACACCAAGGATCCAGTGAACATTTGGGTTACGGCAGGTGCCGGGTTCGATCTGGTGAATTTTTCTTTCAGACAGCTCAGGCATGCTTCTGGCTTCCTAGCAATGGTGTGGCAGCATGTAAATGACACAAAGGCATCTGCATCACAGGTGGGAAGAGTCATCACACATCTGGAATGATTTTTTTTTCAGGCAATTGGAAAGTGAGGTAAGTGATTGACAGAAGCTTTCTTTTTGATGTGGATGTTTTGATCTTGATCATTAGGGCTGAGTTATTCCCTGAGTGCTTTTTGATTTGTTTAAATGTACATTCCTATAGGTTATGTGTCTCCATCCCACATATGAGGTACCTGAGGTTTAGAGAGTGGAGCAGATACCCATGGATGCTATACTAAATTAGCACAAACTGGGTGTCTTAAAACAACTGAAATTGATTTTCTTTCACAGTTGTAGAGACAAATAGTCTAGACCCAAGATGTTGGCAGGGTTATGCTCTCAGTGGAGATTGAGGAGAAAGTTTGTTCCTTACCCCTTCTCGGTCCAGTCTGCTCCAGGCAGTCCTGTCTGTGACTGCATCACTCAACCTCTGCCTCTGTGGTCACTTGGCTTCTCCCTCTTTCATCTCTCTCGATCCTCTTGGGTGTGGCTATTTTATAAGGCAGCAGGGAGTGTGTTTATGGAACTCCTGGGACAACCTAGAATTTTCTCCTCATTTCAAGATGGTTAACTTTATCACATCCGTGAAGACTTTTTTTTTTAAATAAAGAAATAGTCATGGATTCTAAGGATTTGACAAGGATATTTTTGGGAAGAGCCATTTTTCAGCCTAGCACAGAGATTACATAAGCCTTTGCCCAAGCTATACACAAGTTGGTAGACGTCGAGTTTGAACATTGCCAAGTGTGGGTTGAGCTTCTACTTTTTTACACTCCACAGTGACTCTTGAAATACGTGAACATGCAAGTTCTGATTAAATTTCAGTGTAATTATACAGATTTGTTATTATTGTTTGATTGATAATTCAATAATAATTTAATATTATTATTATTCAGGTTCAACCTTGAACTATAGCATTAAGAACCAGAATAGAAACTGGGCTATAGTTTGAATACAAAATGACTGCCATGGGCTCATGTGTTGAATGCTTAGTTCCCAGGGTTTTGGGCTATTTTGAGAGGTACTGGAAACTTTAGAAGGTGGGACCTACCTGAAGGTTGTTGTGGGTGAGTTCTCAGGGGCTATGTCTTGTCCCTAACTGCTGTCTTTTTATGTTTGCAGTCCATTATGATCTGAAAAGTCTCTATGACATGTTCCCATCTCTATGATTTTCAACTTCACTATGGAGCCATGTTGAATGGGGCCAAGAAATATGGCCTGAAATCATGCACTAAAATTACTCTTAACATTAAATTAATGAGTGGTAATTATTATTATTATACACAAATGAATGAATAACCTCCAGCTGAGAAGAAATGTGGTGACACAGAACACAGAATGGCAGCTCAGTCTGGTGTAGAGAGACTTACCTGTGAATACACAAGAGCCAAGTAGGGAAAGGAGGAAAGCAGGAGCGAAAACATTGTAGAAAGAGTGGATGGCGTGTACCAAGGTAACCATCAGTCTCTGAGAAACTGCAGCGTGCCAGAGAATGAGGCAGCTCATCAATATGAGTTTGTTCCTAGACATAATCCATGGGCGCAGAGTGAGATACAGGAATTTTATAACACAGCAAATCCCTGAGAGTATGGAAAATGTTTTCTGCATTTCTAGGGCTTCTGGCCAAGCATGGTGTCTGATATCATAGATAAGCTCAGTATTAGCTTGTTGACTGGCTTAATGAATGAACAGGAGAGTAAACAATTCGGCCCTGACCTCACCTACACAGGGCTTTGACAAAGTGGTGAACTATTCATTGTCTTGATTGCTAGGCGCTCCCTTTCTAACCCACGGGGCCACATTGTTATCAAGTCTATCCCAGCTACTTGTTTTAGCCATACAGAGTTGACTATGAGCAAAAGGTGGGTGGGGGGCCAGAAAGTCAAAGTCTTTTCATACTTAGTTAGGAAGAAATCTGGGGAGGCCACCACTGTGAGTAGAAAGTCTAGAATAAGACTCCACGTGGTCCCTTTGCACAGCTTTACCCAAGTGCTGACATCCCCAAGAGCATCTTCCATCTATGTCCTCTGATGAGCTTTTTTTCCAGGTGATTGTTTCTCTAATGCTCCATTATCAGGGCACAGGCTCATAAAAAGAATTAGCTTCGGGCATTAAGGAAAGGGACAGTCTATAAGGAAGGGTTGCCCACTCTCTATCTAGTGGGCTTGACTTGCCCAGCTAACCACATGCAGATCATGATTTCTCCTGATAAAGCAGAGGTTGGTAGGGAACAGGGTTTTTTGTAGTGTAGGAGCTAGCAAGGACAGATTTTATTTCTATGCATAGCCCACTTCAGAGGCTGGGGTCTTATAGACTGCCTTGGAACTCACTAGTGAGAGTTCTCATTGGGGTGAAGTCTGGCCTGTTGTTTCAGCCCAAACACTGCAGACAGAAAAGTCCAGCCAGGGAGAAGGCCCCTCAGAGGCCTACATCTGTGACTGCCAGCATTTTAGACAGAAATTCACCAGAAATCAGGGAAAGCCATCCTTGAACCCCATGTAGGGTGTCAACTTGAGACAGGTGTGTTCTTCTTGCTACTCCTGTGGCAGATGCTCTAGGCAGGCCATGAACCTGGCACTTCTGAGGCACTCTCCTCCAGTCATTTTTCTCTCTTTTTTGCTTTCTTTTCCTATTAGTTCTTTGCTCTTGAGGAAGTGCTCTATATGAAGTGCTTAAAATGGACAGTGACTTAGGAGAGTTCTAGACCAGGCTCTGACACTAAGCAGCCTTGTGGCCTATGACAGACACTACAGAACCTCCCTGGACCTCAGTGTCTTCATCAGTAAGTGGAAGAGTGGCCTCTCTGCATAGCCTGGAAAGCTTGCATTCTGACCAAGAAAGTGTATTTTATCTCCCATGCCCACAGGCTCCCACCCTCTTTCCAGCTCCATTCCTCACTAGAATCCTTACTTTTTCCCACTGTTTTTCTGTTTTCTGAGCAAGTGAAGGTTTAGAAGTTGAACTTGATATTGATCTTTTTTGGAGGACAATGGAGCAGTTTCTAAAGTCCCACTTGGTAATTCAGTAGCCATAACTACATGACCAAGAGTTTGACAACTTGATTTGAGAGAGATGGGCCTGCCACATCACATGTTAGGAAGAAATTGAGGGTGACTAACCTATGTTGGTTCAGGAAAAAAGTTGCAGGGAAGACTTGATGTCCCCCTTTCCTGTTGCATATCTGGGCCCATGCTTATTCTTCTTGCATCAAAGGAGTGGCCCTGACAGCCTCATCATAGACTAGGCCAGGACAGTCCTGTTGGCTGTCTCCCTTAGTGTAATGGAAGATGATGCTGGAGAAACTCCCAGGAGACTTTCTTTCATCTGCTTGCCCAGATTATACTTCTCTAGATTTTTTTCAAAGACAAGACCACCTCAGAACATGGCTTCTTCCAAAGGAGCACTGGATAGCTTTCTGCTAAGCCCCAGGGTAGACTGAGAAGTGGCTTCTTCTCTTACGTAATACAGGTATTAAGCTGACTTAATATTCACTCACTCTGAAAAATCCCACTTCACAGAAACATTTTTTTTAACATGAGCCAAAGCATTCTCCCTAATTCAGCACAATTGCGCTTGGTTTATATCCATTGATGTTAAATGATTCCCCATTTAATATCAATTGGAAATGGCTGATTTCCTACCCCAAACAGTACTTAATGTCAATATGGCAGGCAGGGCAGAGCTGTTTTTCAGTTAACTATAGCGGTCCATTTTGTTTGCTGGCGAATGGTGCAAGACACCAGCACACCCATATAGCCACTTCAAGAAATGGGGATAGAGCAACTGGAGATGATTGTGTTCTCTCCTCATTCCACCACTGACCATCTGATTAGAAGGTGGTGATGTGGGAGGACTTGCCTTTTTCATTTCCCTAGGAACTGATCACAGTTTCATAAGAACTGACACTTTATCAGAGGAACTCTGGTATGGTGATGTCCACTGCTTGCTGGGGGTAAGTATTGTCAGAGAAGAGTTCAGAGGTGGGGAAGGGGATGCAGACTCACAGAGAAGAGCCACTGCTGTGCTTCCTCTGCTTGTTCCCAGAGCATGCAGATGCAAGAGAGGGCTCAGCTGCTAACACTTACAGAGCCATGTGCTGTGGGTCTACAACTTAATGCTAGAGTTCAAGTCCTGGACTACCCGAGTCCATCTCATGGACAAGTCTTCTGGTTTCTAATAAAATCAATGACTGACAGGATACTCATGATTCTACAAAATCCTGAAAGGGGCTGCTTCCTCAGACTGCAGATGATCATGCTAGAGAGGAGTGGGCTCTGACTGCTTTTCTTCTCAGTTTAGAGTTCTAAGGTCCACAGCATCCTTTCTTCAATAGCTACGACCCCCTCTGTGGTACTTTCAACTCAGGCGTGGGTGTAGGGAGTGGAATCAGAGATGTTTCTTTGAAGTGGGCATCTAAATTGAAGTTTGAGGTGATGGTAGGTGAAGGCAGAGAGGCATAGAAACCAGAAGGAGTGTTCTGAAGCAGGATCAGCAGTTGCAGGGGTAAGATAACACCGTGCCTCACAGGTTAGTGATATTCTTTTTCTTTCATCTATAACCTTCATCAAAGGGCTAGTAGAAAAATAGATGATGGTGGGTATGCATTAAGTACCTGCTCTTAATCTTAGGTTTGTGTTGTTACAAGCTCTTTAATTGAATTACCTGGTGGAATTCTCCTAATTATTTAACTGATTAGGCATTGTTTTTATAGATGAGGAAACTGAGTCACAAGAGTTTAACATACTCAAAATAACCAAGGTCATTTGTAAGTCATGGAGTTGAAATTCAGGTGTATTCAGACCATAGTAAGGTAAACACAAACTCTCTCTCTCTCTCTCTCTCTCTCTCTCTCTCTCTCTCTCTCTCTCTCACACACACACACACACACACACACACACACACACACACATACACACACAAACTAATGGCCATAACCTTGACCCCTTCCCCCACACACATTTAAAGTCAGTTCTTTTGTCATTGGAGCACCACCTTCTCTGGCAGATGACTGCACTTTTAGGACCTCCACCCCACACTTACATGTTGGGGTCTATGGCACAGACCTGAGTTAAAATCTAGGATAAACCCTTGTGCCCAAGAAGATTGTTAGTGGAACAGAGAAAACTAAAATTGTGTCTAGTAGTTATTAGGTACCAGAATGAAGATTTCTTGTCTGAGAATTACCAAGTTGAATGGATAACCCTTTCAGCTTAAGAATGAGACTTCTAGAATGTTCTCTGGATTCTCAGCATCCAAGCTAGCATGTAACATTTCCTGAGCAGGTCTGAGTATCATATTTGCTAAAGTCAGTTATGCTTCTCATCATGATCAATTTATTCAGAAGAAATAGCAGATCCCCTGCATGGGCTAATCCTGTTGGTTGAAAACACAGCTGCTACTTGAGCATTTCACTGTTTATCTTTTAAAAAAGTGTGTAGTTTTTTCTTCTCCTGTCTTTTGTTGACTTCTGTGAAACATCCTATATGCCACACACTTATATATGACATTCTGATTTGCATATAAACCTATGATGTTAGTTAGGAGAACCATAGATGAGAATTTGCATTTTCTCTGAAATTCTAATATATTCTTTAAATTTTGAGACATCATCCATAGCTATTCATCATTCTTATCTTGTTATATGTTTATGAGTTTTGGACTGACTTTCAAGACCAAATCAGAAGAGGTATGAACATGGATACCCACCAAGAGATCGTGAATTTGACAGGCCCTTTATAGCTTAATGAATCCATAAGCCACTGCTTGGAACATGGTATCAAAGATAGAATGTGTAGAGTAATTCCTAGTCTAGCCAAGAAAAGAGAAATCAGCTATGACATTAGACAGTATTGGTGAGCATTATTTCAGCCATCCTTGTGGTGTCTCCAAATGTCATGAGAACCTTCTTCAATTCAGAGTAGCTCAAGGTCGGTGCACAGAAATACTCAGAAGCCAGACCTTTGGACTATTTATTTCCATACATTTGACCCTGAAGATTGTCTGGTATCCGATTGGAAGAATCTCTCATTAGGGTGGAGCTCTGGGGTTTATGAAGGATTAAGTTTTCCAGGAATGATTACTCTATGCCTGGCTGCAGACAAGCTTTAAACAGAGTCCTGGCTGACACAGTCCTTATAACACAGTTGACAATTATACTGTAGAGTCCCAGGCTTTGCTAAATAAAACAGCTGTTAGACCCGACCTGGGTTGGGCACATGATTGTGTCCATCTTATACATCTGGTGGGAAGCTGGTCTCAGGGTCCTTGTGATGAAATTCTGTAGATTCGGCTCTGACTGCCCCTTGTTCCTTTAAGCCCTCACCTCCAGGAGTACCCAGTAGGACAGCTAATTAAGAGGAAACAGACAGCAGATGAGGAGTGACTTTTTTTTTTCATGGAAGGGATTTAAACCTTTGGAAGGTACACAAATGTAGTCCTATTATTCAAGTTAATTTACAATCCCTCCCCTGGTCTACTGCGAAGAATTTATGGACCTGAAGGAGCTGGAAGTCCCTTAGCAAAGTAAACAAACTGTAACTCAGGTTGCAGACTTCCAGGATCCTCTATCAGCAGGTTTTATTTTCACACCAGAGGTGAAAAGATAATTTGAGGAGTGGCACTTTGTCTCATTGAGAGCAGCCTAAAGGCTGCACAGGGTGCAGCGGGAAGGATCAGGGAGATGGCTCTCTGTGGGTTAACTTGCAGCAACTGTCTTCATCCAGAGGACAATGATGCTAATAATAAGAGCTGGCATTTGCTGAGCCGATGCCACATGGCGAATATTCTCCAGAACACCTGGAAACAGGGCTCTATGGTCTCCATACCGCTGAGGAAACAGAGGTTCTTCCTGGTGGATTGCTTTCCCCCCAAAAGATTATATACTTATACATGGAAAAATATGAACAGGAACTCTGGTGCTGCTTGGACACATCCTCTTCTCCTTGCACTCCCCATTTGTCAATTAAAACACACAAGCGCTGGGCTGTCAGTCAGGGCCCTGCTCGGACCGGCTGTGGGTTCCTGTGTCAGCCCTGCCTTCTGCTGGGCATCAGCTTCCTCATTTGTGCAGTGGAAGAGAGCAGCACAGACAGCTGGTGTCCCGGCCTTCGCCGCTCAGCTCAGTGGCTTACTTTGTCTCTGATTCAAGTCGGCCAGTCCTCCACCCTCACTGGTGGGCCAGCAATGGCTCTCCCTCCAAGGTGCAAGGTGCTGGAGGGGAGTCAGTTCATTTTTACTGCGCTGTAGACCAGATGACCTTGATGTGACGGACTATGGGATCTGGTGACACTGCACACTCGGTACTATTCAACACTTTGGCTGAAAGGGAGGAAGGAATGGATTTATTGACGTGTGACTTTGACTCGAGTCTGTGTATCAGGGTTGTTATTATGTGGAATGATTAGGCTGCAGTGGCAGAGACAAGTTAAACTAGAACAACAAAAGGCCTCCTTAACCTTTACCTGGCCACAAGGCCATCCATAATGACTTGCATGGTTTGTAAAGCCCACTCCCCCCCCCCCCTGCAGCACTCAATACTTCTAGCAAATGAGCAGGGAAGGGGAAGACGGATGGATGAGGGAGAGGTAGTGTCTTCCACGTCTGCATAGTCCTGTTTAGAATTCTGAGTTCAGGTCTGTGTCAAAAAACAGCAATGGCTGAGAGATCATCATCATTTTCTTTGGCTTGAAATAGGAATTTGAAACCAGGTACAATGGTTGCTCGCTGAGAAAACTTCCAACTATTTGTTATTTGCTCAGGCAAATTAGGCTGTTTCTGAAAGATATTTCCCCTTTTGGAGGAAGCATGTGCCTTCTGTTAATGTAGAAGGAACTGCATATGTGGAGCTTTCAATCACACACACACACACACTCACTCACACTGTATCAACACAGGGTCTCCTCGAAAGCCAAAACACCTGCAGCATCCTGTGCATCTCCTCTTTCTCTCTATCCTTGCACGCAGTGTGGCCGACATGGTTTTGGTGAAATGGCTGCACTTGAAAACAGTGGGTCAGATACTGTTCACTAGAGATTTTCCCTCAGTCTTTCCAGTGTTGTGGGAACCACATACAACACAAAATTAGAGGATCATGATGAATTGTATCTTGCAGAGACCTTCCATATCACCTAACCTAGGGGTAAGCACACTGTCCCTGGAGTGACCTTGGGGGCAGTATGTTAGGCTATGTACACATTTGTTTCAGTACTGTGTACAGACTACTGTGTATGTCTGGGCTTCAACAAAACTATTTACACAAACAAATAACAGGCTGGACTTGGCCCACAGATTAGTCTGCTGGCACTTGATATAACCTATTGATCAAATAATGGACTCTGAAACTCAGAGAGGTCAAGAAGACCTTCTGGGCCAACCCCACCAGCTAGCAACAAATCAAAGGCTGAGGATGCATGGAAGAAAAAACATGACTCTTAGTCTTTAGGTCTATAGTCTGAAGACTTAGGTTTACTAGAACTCACTAATATTTTAAAGTTTTTATTGTAAAAACTAACTTAAATGTTAGAGTGCAGAATGGTACTTGATTAGTAGAAGCCGTGGCTGGGTTAGAGCTATGTTGGGGTTACTGACTCTGAAACTCTAAGAGATGTCCTCATCCAAGCAGTGTGCACACACACTGATGCACAGGGCCCAGGCTCCTTCGGGAATGAAATAGCATCATCTTTATCATGGATGCTCAGATATTATGTATGTTTTTTTTCCCCTTCTGGAGATCCATGAAATCTGGAAGTCTTGGGGGAATAGCATTGTAGTACCAAGTGGGCATTAGCAACAAAGTGGGCAGCCAGGGGTAACAGAGGTAGTGAAGAGTTCATGATCCAGGTGGCCTTCAGAGCAGAGCTAGCCACTCTGTGGCCTGACATAGAGTCACAAATCACAGAAGACCCAGATAAAGATGGCTACAGCATGGTGCCCAGAGACTGAGGCAGAGGGAGGTGACATAAAATACAGTACCCGTCTGTCCAGGCCTGTGCTGTTGCCGAGTGCCATGTCTGGGTCCATAGTCCTGCCATAGTTAGAGTCTGCATTGAGATTTGTGGCCTTGCCACCTCAGGGGACCACAGGACCCATGTGTGATGAAATCAGCCTTCCCTGACCCGGGGAAGGCTGGCCCTGCCTCTCACAGGAGACTTCAGCAAGAGAACTGGCCCTGCCCCTCACCACAGACAAGGGAGAACTGACCCTGATGGCATGAGCCTAGGGGAGCTGGCTGCACCCCCTCACCCGAGAGGGGCAGCCCCAGTGGCCTGGATTGACCAGCTCAGCTAGCACAGCCAGGCCTAGGGTTGGCCCGCCCTAACATCTACACCATCTTGGACCTGCTGGAGCTCCTGAAAGGACTGGTCCTGTGGAACCATACTGGCAGGATCCCCATGACTTGGCAGTTTTGGTGAAGATCCAGTGATGATTGTGTGCCAGAAACCGGAGGCCTCTAACCAGACCTTCAATCATTGCAATGAACATTTGCTTGTAAAGCTGATTGGACCAAACAGTACACCATATGACACACTGCAGATCCCAATGCCACCAG
The DNA here is from genome assembly GCF_903995425.1 of Onychomys torridus. Classification (NCBI taxonomy): domain Eukaryota; kingdom Metazoa; phylum Chordata; class Mammalia; order Rodentia; family Cricetidae; genus Onychomys; species Onychomys torridus. Next base: position 6,611,094 of record NC_050452.1, on the reverse strand, counting down.
ACAAATGAAGAGGTGTTGGAGAGGTGGGGAGGGAAAGATGGAGGAGCAAAGAGGTTATTTTGTTTGTATGTTTTGTTTTGTTTTTTTGTTTGCTTGCTTATTTTGTTTTGTTTTTAATTTTCCTTTGGAGGGCGCTGCAGGGGTAAAGGGAAGATATGGGGGGACTGGGAGGTGAATGGAATTAGGGTACATGATGTGAAGTTCCCAAAGAATCAATAAAGAAATTACATTAAATTAAAATAATACAGAATACATTAATGGTGAGTTGGCATTGATGTGTTGTAGCTCAAACTAAATACCAGAAGTGTGGCTGGTCAGTCGAAAGCAGATCTTCACTGAGGGCATTGATAAAGTCAATACCTACATCATAAAAACAGATCAGTTCCTGAATATGACCACATGTGGGATGCTCTACTACCTACCTGCCCTTCAGGGTTATCACACTGAATCTGCCCAACAACCATACAAGGTTAGTAGGGTTGTTATGGGCTGGCCCTCATTTCCTAACAAGCCCTGCCCTCCTCCTCACCTCTCATTAAACCCAGAATGGAGAGCATTTTTTTTCATTCATGCTAGGCACATAGGGGCTGCTGCCGATTTCCTCTAACCCGACTCCAGGCTGAAGGTCAACTGTGATCTGTTCCCACATTTTTCTCATACAGAGGCTCTGCCTAAAGGAGCATCCCCTATCTTGGATATATTTTACTCTTGGTAGAATGCAAGAAAAGTCTGAGCTAGCTGAACTTTGTAATTATATTTAAAGCTGCGTGGGCTTTGTGTGCATTGTACTCATGCAGATACTCCTGGCTGGCACAGCTCATGGCAAGAACTGGCTGTGGGATGGTGAAACCCACTGCCTGCTGGGAGGCAGCAAGCCACAATGCACAGGGAAGGGAAGGGTAGTTTCAACCAATATTATCTAGAATGTTAGGTAGTTTCATAAACGAGAACACAGCCATTCAGTCATTATACTGTATTTTTTGGAGGTAAAAGATACAGCTGGTTTAATTACATGGGAGACCTCTTATCTCTTCTTGTTCCTGGTACATGTACTTACTTTAGGAAGTACAGGCGATGAAAATAGTTCTGTCTGGCAGGTCTAGGATGCTATGCCAGTAGAAGGAAGGCTTGACCATCATCAACTTGATTTAGGATCCACCAACTAGACCTAATATTTAGATTACACTTTAAAAATAAACTTCATAGCACAAATTATTTCCTATTCTATAGAAAAGCTAGAATTGTTTTACAGAGAACATGTCACTTGAAACAGGGATGCCTTGTCAGGTTGCTTTGGGGTAAGATTGGAGAGTTTCACCCACTTGTTAGGAATATTTTTAAATGTGTAGGAAAATGGATGAGTTTTCATTGAGTTTCAAAGAGTTACTGCTCTATCTGTAAACTTTATACATTATCTGAGCATAAGTACATGCACATACATATATTTACTGAACCACTGAAAAATGCATTACAGACATCATGACAATTCACTCTAAATACTTCTTTATGTATTGTTTAAGTACAGAGATTCTTCCAAGTATTATTATTATTATTAGTTATTATTATTATTTTATACTTGTAATCACGATACCTGAAAATAATTCTTTAAGTTTTCAAGGTGTCACCTAAAGCTATGTTTTGTTGCCCAGTCACTAGAAGTTGGTGCACTGCATTAGATGGGGGTGTTTCTTTAGATTCCTTCCACTCTGGAGAGCTACTGGTGTGTCCTGACTGCCCCCTTAATGTGAGTGTTATTTTAGAAGATGTGATTAGTGGTTTACAGAACACCCCATGGTCTGCATTAACTCTACTCTTTTCATTTGCTGTCATTTGCTTTGTCCTCTGTATATCCAGCATGTGTGACTGAGCTTCAATGGTTTGGTAGATGCTGTCACCTCAGTGGTGAGATTTTTTTCCCCTGTGCTTGATTTCACTTCCTGCAGGAAAGCACCTGGACCAGGCCATCCCACTGTCATGGGTCTCAGGTCTGATCTTTTTGTTTGTGTGTTTGTTTTACAAACAGGGTTTCTGTGTGTAACAGCTCTGGCTGTCCTGGATCTTGCTCTGTAGACCAGGCTGGCCTTGAACTCACAGAGATCCTCCTGCCTCTGCCTCCCGAGTCCTGCGATTAAAGGTGTGCGCCACCACGCCCAGCTCAGCTTTGATCATTTGTGACATTGATGACAATGGCAGACTGATGTTTAGCATGTTATGATTTTTAAGTGTTAACTCTGAAATCTTATGAGGATCCTTTTCATCATAAACCTTTTACCTAATGGTTTTAGCTGGTGAAATGGGATTGAATCAACAATTTCACTGAGTGTGCACAATTTTACATACTAATGCGGACGAGCTGCAGTTCTCCTAGGGAAGCAGGTGAGTTCTTCACTCTCCTCATCAAGCACCTTTCAGAGGAGGAAAATAGGTACACCACTTCCAGAGTTATAGGTACCATTTCAGATTTGCTTGCCTTGCTCTGTTTTTGTTTCTATCACAGTGAGCTTGTGGCTTTTCCTTTCTCTTTCTACTGTAGTATACCATATACAAGATATGTTCTATTTGTGTACTGTTTTATATAGTTGTTGTTTTTCCTGATACACACCATCTACAATTATTAGCAGAAGACCCTTTGAACCTGTGGTCTTTGGACTCAAAGTCATTTTGTAAACTGGTTCCTTCTTTCTAACGTAGACAGATGTTCCAGATTTTCCTTGTGTTTTCTCTACCTTAGGCCTGGAAATAATCCTTTCTCTGAAGACCTTGGGCTATATGCATAAGTAGAATTTGCAGTATACAGATCTACTTAAAGATAGCAGTTCTTTGCATCATTGGGGTTTCTGAGGTATTTCTGTGGATAGCTGAGTTTATCTATCAATGAACTAATTATTTAGCTATCATTACAATGTGACACTACAAGTTTTAATTAACTTTCTTTTGTTTGCTATTTTATTCTATGTTGAAACTATCGATTTCTCATGTTATTATATTCTCATACTTGTTTATTCTTTAGTCTATCTAAGACAGTTTCTACATCAATTCCAATTGTATTTGGATGTGTGTATGGACGTGTCTGGATTCCCACAACTCTATGAGGATTTTACAAGTTTGAAATCTCTTCTAATTCAAGAGCTTTCCATTCTGATGTCCCAGGACCCAAGTGAGGAGGCCTTTTGTCTGGCTGGTGCTGGCCTCTTCTGTGTTTTATCTTAGAGTGATAGCACTCATCCCTGGCCTTGTATTAGCAGCTGTACCATAAGGCCCCTTTCTGGATGGCCACCTCTGGGAATTCAGACTTCGCTGGCTAGATATGCAGTCCGAATGTCAGTGTTTTAACAAGATCCTTGGTTTAGAGACTGCTCTTCAATTTAAGATTCATTTGGAAGAGTCAAAGAATTCATGTATTGTCATTTCAAGTTTTTTTTTTTGTTGTTGTTCTGATGGACAAGGATGTTTATAAAGAGGATTTTTGGTAAAGTTGCCAGATATAACCAATAAAAATATAAAATGTCAAGTTAAATTTGAATTTCAGATAAACAATGAATATTTTTTATATAAGTATGTCCCAAATATTACACAGGGCATATGCATGCTGAAATTTTTTTTTTGTTTTTCTGAAATTCAAATAGAACTGGGCATCTTGTATCTTATCATTTTATCTGGCAAGTCTAGTCCCTGAGAGCTCAAGCTGGGGTGTAATGGGGGTGGAGTGTTGGAGAAGAGGAGAGAGAAAGGTACCAAATGCTTAAGAAACACTGCATAGATTTGGTGGGGCAACCTGAGGACAAGCTGATAGCTAGGAGTTTGGAGAAGTGTGGCAGTGGTGAAGATAATTCTTCAGCTGTTACTGCAAGGTCATGGTAATATATGAGCATAGCTTAAGGGAGGCATGTCTTTAAGTCCAATGTTGATGTAACTCAGTCCTGGAAGTTAAAAGCAGTAGGACTGGACGGGAGCCTGCGGTTCTGATAGCTAGGACCTTCTGTTGAGCTTTATTTCTCTGATGCATCTCTAGTTAGCTCACATAGTGGATAAGTGAAGAGTACACGGTCAAAGAAACCCAGGTTCAAGCTTTTGCAAATTTTTAAAACTGTATGCCTTTGGGAAAACAACATGATACTGCTAAGCTCTAATTTTCATTTTTTGTAAAATAATATTAATTATATCTAGCAAATAGGATTGATGCAAGGATTAATAGTCATCGTCTAAAATGTACTCATCATAATGCCTATGATGTAGAGAGTGTAATAAGTATTTGATATTTTTATTACTATTAGCAATACTTTAATATGCATTTTACTATAGTGAAGACCCATCTCCAATTTAACATGAATTGCTGTTCAATATACATAGTGCAGGATATACAGGAACATTTGTCTTCTTATTCAGAGTGTTATATTTCTTCCTAAAAAAACAAACAAACAAACAACAACAACAACAAAATACTCCATGTTTCCCAGGAGAAAGTAAGAGACAAAAATCTCCAAATTTTTTGAAGAGAAAGAAAACTTTAAGAGATAGAATTAGTAGTCACTTTGAGATGTGAAAAGTCACATGCAAGAACCAGGGAGTTACCAATAAATAGGCAACCAGTGGGTAAATTATAACATCCACAGCCACTTCCTGTGTGTGATCTAGTTTCCCAAAATCGCAGAGAGAGAACCGCAGCAAAGGCTAGCAATACAAGTGGGCTGTCGAAATTTACCAGAAACATTCGCTTGTTGAGTTTTGATTCTGCACAAGGCTACTTGTGTTTCTTGCTGTTATTTGATGATATCTAGTTTATAAGGATGATAATATGGGTGGACCAAGAGAAGTTCCCAATGTGTAGTCAATACTGTGAGTGTGTGAACCTCTGACTATACCAGGTGATTTCAGATCAAGCAGTTTTGCATCTAGCTCCGGAGTTACGCCTTCTAGGATGAATCTCATTGTAACCACTACAGATCACATGATCTTGGGCAAATAACCATTCTGTGCCTCAGTTTTCTCATTGATAAAAAGGGTAATAGTTTCCTCATTGCATTCTTGTTGAATTTTAACATTTAAGCTTTAGCATATAATGTTATGTTTAATGAATAGTCCACTGAAGCACATCATCATCACTTGTTTCTCCTTTGCTGTTTGACTAAGAGATGATACTTTCTGTGCTTAATATGAAAGTATTATAAAATGATAAGTGACAAGGCTCTCTAAGTAGTTAGGAAGGCAACCCTTATCTCCTTATGACAGCCCAAGAGAGTGAAGATAGGGCACAGAAGTGCAGCAACATGTGCTGGAAACAGCTGATGGGTTGAATTTGGGTAAGGATAGGGAGGTGGTGATAAGACGTGCTCACAGGTCCTGATCAAGAGGTATTCAGACAGCCCAGAACACCAAGGTAGAGGTCTTAACAGGGGCATCACTAAGGAGAATTGTTAGTGGGTCAAGGTGGTAACTGGATGATTTGTTGTGGAGCCTTAGGGTGAGCAGCTGAACTGGGGCAGCCTGGAAGTGGGTGGATAAACTGGGATGTGGTGCATACAGACACAACTGTGCAGAAGGTCTACTGTCCTTCTGGAATGCAAACAAGAAGACAGAGTCCTTTCTACACAGCTAATGCGTCTTTTTGTTCATGCCTCTCACTGCAGTCACTTCCTCCCATTGCCCCTCCACACTGCCTGCCAAGTCATCTTACCTCCTGCCAAGTTAGCTTACCTACCTGCCATCAAGTCAGCTTACCTACCTGCCATCAAGTCAGCTTACCTAGCCGCTATCAAGTCAACTTACCTCCTGCTTGATCCTCGAGAGGACTTTTACTTACCTCTATGCCCCCACACTGCTCCCTTCATTTCATATTACATCCTGCAGCCAGAGAGACTATTAATAATACCCACAACATGAGCCTGTGTCAGACAAAGCTTACCATAATTCCTAGGACCAGCCTAAATTCTTTGATGAGCATCGAGACTCTCTGGCAAAGTCTTTCTCAGGTCTGGTTCTTCCGGGCATTGACTGAACTCTGGCCTCGACACACTGCACCCCACTCTCCAGGCTATATGTTTACCTGTCCAGAGCGCTCTTCTTCCAGCATCTTCTCATTCTCCCAGAAGGCAAACACTAGAGAAATTATCCCCAACTTCCCAATTAGGCCAGCTTGTCCTCCCTCTATTTTGGGTTCTCAAAGAACACCATGCATTTCTCTTTTCCTATACATTTGAAAATTTTTCATTTGCTTGCAATTTAATTGATTACTAAATTCCATAAACTGGAGATTTTATTTGCAGAGCATTGTCTCTCAGTGTGTTCTTTATAGCACACTCTGCATTTAGTGACTATTTGCTGACTGAATATATTCATTGAACGATGGAGTGAATGAAGGGATGCAGAAATTTAGACAGAACTGGAGTGTTGGATTGTGTGATGGCATCCTGGTACCCCATTCTTCAGGAAACACAGGTAGCTGCGTCTCCTTATCTGGAAATGGCTCAGGTTCCCTAGAGAGACCCACACCTTAAGATGGTTTTTCAAATCAGGAGGGAAGCTTCATTCTGCAAAGTGAGACTATAGAGTTGCATTCTGACTGGTCCATCCTTATATCCACTGTGCAACATGTGGCATAGAATGGTTGTTCAAGGCATTGTCTTCGATGATGGTTTAATGAAGCATTGATGTATCACCTAGGGAGGAAGAATTTTTCCCAGTCTATCTTTGTCACCATTTTATCATGGGACACTTGGGTGAGCATGGCTGCTATCCAACAAGGCTGGCTAGTCTAGGCTGATGCTTTTGAATGTGTCTCAGATCTGCCTCCCCAGAAGAGTATTCCAAATGCTATGTATTGATGTTTGAGCTCTCCACACTTGGAGACATAGCCTCCCCACCCCACTGGCTGTCACTTTGTAAGACAGTGATCTCCACTTTCATGCTGGGTTAAACATGGACTGGGTTTGTCATCAGTCCCCTAGGGTGCTACTCTTGGTTAAGAATCCTCCCCTCCATGGCCTGAGGTTGACTCTGCTTTCTTGATGGCACTGAGGAAAGGGCAAACCAAGACCACAGAGTTTGAGCTGCCAAGAGCATGAGTGAGAAGGAAAGCCAAAGATTCACCCTCCCTCACTGCACTTTGCAAACATCTCATTCTTTATTTCTCTTCAACAATAAGGGATGAATCTTGGGCAAGTCCTTATGCTACATTTCCTTTTCATGGAGATGGTGGCAAAAGCCCAAGGGCCTTTGATAGGTAGTGCTGGGATGAAGCCTGCATGCAAATCACTGCAGTCTTGACTGGATGCAATTGACAGATGTCTAGGTTCAGTGAGAGTTTGCATTTCCAAATAAATCAAATTCTACCTCATGAACGTCTAAGCTAGGGCATTTCCCAACTTGGGCTGGGGTTGGAGGTTGCTTCGGTTGGGTGATGGGCACAGACTTTCAGTTACTATGTAAAGTTGTGTCCCTCTGATTTCCTTTGGAAATTTTGTGACTTTGTGTTCTGATTCTTTCAGTGCAATGGATGGGAGATATATCTAAAGGGAACTGAGGAGGCTGTGTGTGTGTGTGTGTGTGTGTGTGTGTGTGTGTGTGAGAGAGAGAGAGAGAGAGAGAGAGAGAGAGAGACAGAGACAGAGACAGAGACAGGCAGAGAGAGAGACAGAGACAGACAGAGAGACAGAGACAGACAGAGAGACAGAGACAGATATATAGAGAGACAGAGAGACAGAGACAGAGAGACAGAGACAGAGACAGAGCTTTGTGACTTCTTGCTGAAGTTTCTGCACACAGAAGCATGGCAAGAACAGCAAGTGCAACTTTGGAAAGGATTCATACGTCAGATGGCAATGACAAGATCTGCTTCCAGAAAGACTTAGAATTTAGGGTGCTCCTCAAGTGTCAATGATCTCACTGGGACTCAAGGTACCTTGAAGGTCAGGGGTTCTTGCCCATGTGCCATTGTTCAAATGCTGTGTTATTTCAACTGATAACTCAGGCTCCCATAAGAGGTTCTAAACAAAAGGTAAAGGGACACACGATGTTCAGCATGGGTAATTTAGGGAAGCACTCTGTCTCTCCCCTAGGGGAACCATTAGGAAGTGAGGTGCACAGCTTCCCAGGGTAGGTACAGTCAGGTGGAATATTGCCTTTGCGGAGGCAGCACTGATGCTCACTAATGGCCCAGTTATCATGGAATAGCATATTGCCATTAACAAATGATTATACACATTATTGGGTAGCTCACAGCTAATGGGACCTGTCACAAGATCTCAGAAGACTGGGCTTGTGATCTGTTGATAAATAGATACGTGCTACACGTGGGTCAGTCATTTCCTTGTTGAGAAGGGGGAAGGAAATGAAGTGACAGCCTTGGCAAATCCACACGGACTGTGGCTAAGTGCCTGGCCAGGATTTGGCATCAAAGCATGAGGCCGGGGTGGACTGAGACGGAGCAAAGTCTCTGTCTCTTCTGGTCCTGTGAATGCAAAGGATGGCTGTGGATGAGGCAATGACAGGGAGGATGGGGAGATGGCACAGTGAGTTAAGTGCTTGCTGAACAAACTGGGGCCTGAGTTCAGAGCCCCAGCATGAACAGGAAAGCCGAGCTTCCAGGTATGGCTTTGTACCCTCAGTGCTGGTGGGTGGGGAGGAGATCTATGGGTTCCCTGGCCAGCCAGTCTACACAGTTAGTGAAATCCAGGTTCACCAAGAGACTTAGAAAACTAAGGTGAAGATTGAAGAAGAATGTGCTGGTGATGGCCTCTATCTCCACATGTGCACACATGGGCGATTGCACTTGTGAATGTATATGGACACAAATATGTGTTTTGGGCATGCACACATACACACATGCCCACACATTCTCTCTCTCTCAAAGTACATTGGAACAGCAGCATTTCAGAAAAGGATGCTTGGTGCTGGCTGCCTGCTTATAATTCATTTATGTGCCTATTTTCCTCTGTGTGTGTGTGTGTGTGTGTGTGTGTGTGTTGTATTCTTTGGAGTCTTCTCAGACTTGAAGGTGTAGTTGGCAAATGGGAACTAAATAAGAATGAGACTCTCCTGGCAAAGTAGTCTAAGTAATTTAAAGCATAGTTGAACTGTATGCTTGTCCTGATTCAATTAATCTGAGGTGATGTGAACGTAAGTGTGACCTTCAGGCCACACATGCAAGTGTGCTTTATTCAAACAAATTCAGTCTGATTTAACTCACCTTGCTGTGAAATGCAGTCTCACTAGTTTGAGTGGAGGGTAATGAGCAGGAATGTCCTACAAAGCCCAAAGCCTGTTTGCAGTTAGTCAGCCCTGGGTACTCAGCATGCAGCAGTTCCTTGTCGCTTGGTGAATGCAGGGCTCCAAGGAGCCATGTCTTTTCAATGTAGGGAATCTTCTCTGTCTGGACTCAGAATGGTCCATTGTGCCCACTGGGCCAGAAATCACCTCCCTATGGCATTGTCATAGAATCCCAAATTTTTGTATCTGCCCAAATCTATGGGTTCTCAAGCTCTTTGCAGGCTTGAGGGTTCCCCAAACAGATGCATGTGCTTCTTTCTCTGTTTCTCAGAGAACTCCTGCTTTCAGCATTTGTAACCATCTACTGAAATATGGTCCTTGCTTCTCTTTAGGAACCAAGGAGGAGGAGACAGCAAGAACAAAGACCTCATTACATCATAGATTGCTATGCCTCTGTGGTGGTGATGCTGATGACAATGATGATGACCAGAATGGCTTTGTAGTTTCAAACTTCTACCTGGTTTGATCCTCACAGCAGGTCAGGACAGTGTGCCCAAAGTAAATGGAGAACAAGTTTCCTGAATTGTCATAGAAACCACAAGGTCTCTTTTGTTGGTCCAATGTCTTTTTCCTCGAAGAAGGTCACATCCAATTCCCTGTTTTGGGACTTCTCAGGAAAGTGACTAGAAGTGACCAGGTCATGCACACCAGAAGTATTCACAGCTGAGATGTTGAGAGCACTAAGCTCACACACTGCTGGAGGGGAGGAGCTTCCGACATCAGATGATGTCACCTTCTGCCGCAGGTGACTGCTTTCCCTGGAGAGGAAAGGAAGTTTACTTTGGTGTTATTTTTCTCCTCTGCATTTATCTCACTAAATTTCTGCTGCTCTTTTCTTTACACCAGGACTAACTCCACCTAATTACTCTGCCAGTGAACGTGCTTAAGAATGGAACAGAGGCAGCAGGAAAAATAGTGCCCTAGAAGAAAAGAAAATGCTCTATTTTTCCAGTGAGACACAGATTTATTTCAGTTTTAGTGGCTCTTACTCAAATTCATCAGAAGTAATTAATGAAAGAGAGCTGAAGTCCTATGTGCATTTGTGAGCATGCACACCCTCCTTCCTAGGGTATTTTCCTTCTTCCTGAATTATTTGAGCTGTTTGGTCTATTGGTTCAGTCCCCCAAACCCAGAGCAGCATTGTCATCCCTTGCTTTACAACACAGTCATTATATCCCTAAACCACATTGTGATACACAGTGCCTTCTGTTTACGACTCCCGAAACTCCCACTCCATATATCACCTGCCATAAAACCCATCAAACTGCTGCTACTAAAATGGTGCACAGTGGTCTAAGCAGGAGCCAGGCAAATTGTGTGATACCCTACTGTGGTTAATGAGAGTGAAAATGTGGTTAGGATTTTATTCAGGCGATGTTCATTTGCAGGGCCATTGTGTGAGGTAGCAAAGGCAAGACTCTTTTGTTAACTCGAATGACAATATATTTTCTATCACATGGAGTGGCCTGCACAGAGTTTGCCAGGTGATTTGTCAATTGCAAGTAAGTCAAACTGTGACCTTGAACTATGAAAGTTTTATGGTTTGGGGGTCTTGAAAACTAATTAATATACTGAGGTTGTCCGGTTGAGCATTAGAAACCTGTTGCCAGAGTTAGAAGTGCAGTAGTGTGATTTGACTCTATGAAAGGAGAAAGAGTTGAAGAGAAGGATCTGTTTCTGGAGAACAGATAACATTTACTGTCTTTGGTCTGGATGACTCTTCAGAAGAAGATGGAGGAAAGGAGAAAAGTATTGTTATTTTCCTTGTCTCTGTCTTTTTTTTTTTTTTTTTCTGTTTTCTGATCTTGACTTCTGCACAAAATTCTTAGCAATAACCAAGTTTACTCAGATACTGAAGGATGTTTAATGATCTTTACCCAAGAATCAAACCAATTTGGGCATGGGATGTCTTAGCATTAAGAGCACTGGCTGCTCTTCCCAGGACCCACAGGGTGCTCATAAGTGTCTATAACACCAGTCCCAGGGCATCTGATGCCTCTTCTGGCCTCCAGAGGCACCAGCAACGCACAGACACACAAGCAAGTAAAGCCCCCATACATAGAAAATACAAATTCAAAACAAAAATAAGAGTGGTTCCATGACATTGTTCCTAAAATAAAGCTAATTCAAGGGAAATCTTCTGTCTGTCCTCATCACCACATCTAGAGTTAGTGCATTTTTATCCCAAAGAAATGATGTCTTCAAGAAGTTTGATAACGCCAGGCATTTCACTTTAGGCAAAAGAATGCAAATTTCTCTCTTGTTTATCCATGACCCACCTTGTTGTCTTGAAGCTCATTCTTCCTTGTTAAAACAACTGGGGAGTGCAGAGGATGTCAATGCCAGCTATGTTATAAAACTTTTGTCTATCAACCATGGTCCATTTATGAAAACTTTAAAGCAAAATGGAGGCACTGTGTGTCCAGCATGTCTGATCTCATCAACTCCTTCATTCATCACTGAGCTGTGGGCATCCCCAGAGCACACCCTGGGCCCTGTCATGGAAGCACAGTCCTCCCTGGCTTGCTCTTGCCTGTGCTCTGAGTGTCTCTGTTGCTCTGCAAAGGTGACGGCATAGCTCTTGCAACAGGAGTGCTAGTGTCAGAGGTGGTGTGGGCGCCCATGAGAACCAGACACCAAGGTCTCTCACTGTGAAGCACTTACGTCTCATCCATATCCATTCAACACACACAACCTTGCTATAAGGAGGGGCTTCTTGGTATATTTCCAACTTTGCAGGCTGAAGCAAAAACGCAACCCAGAAAGTCAAAGTCATTTTGCAAAGGTTAGTTGGGTAGGAGAGGGAGAACTTACTGTGACTCCTTTGTTCTTGGGCCTTCTCTTCTTTGACCAGTTTATCCTGGGTTCTCAAGTCCCAGGTTTAATCCCCTCCAATGATGAAGCTTCTCCACAGAATTTTACATCGTACATTGACATGAGAGAATATCATTGGCAAGGAAGCGCTAAGCTCACTTCATACATTTTTCTGGCTGGTCTCCTCTGCAATGACCTGATTTCCTTAGAGATTCTTATCTCTGAATTCATGTCTTGGCAATCCTAATCACGGCAGGAAGTAGCATTAATATTATCAGGAAGTACTAAATAGGGACTGAAAGGTGGATCCCACCCACAACGCTTTTGTGGAGGAAAGAAATAACTTCTACATACTTTCATGTAGGCTTTGTTCATGAGCCCTGTTGCTTTACCACTATAAGGCCAGGGTAAACAGATCATTAAGACAGACACAGAGGGGTAGCAAAGAGGACTATGATTCTCCATGACATCACTATTTTCAGGCCCAGCCATTCTGTGATCTGTGCTATTTCTTCAGGGGAAATCTGATTTCAATTGAGTCATATTGCCTTTAAAAAAAGTTCCAACTCCAAACAGCACTGCAAAAAGGAAATTAAACTATAAAAAGTGCATTAAGGTAAGAGTAGGGGTCTAAGTTACTGGCCCAGGAACAAGTTAAAATCAAAGTTACCAGCAGAACCCCTAAGTTCCTCTGCTGAGATGTTACAGATGCCACCCGTGTTTACAGCTGCCTGATCTGAGACAGTCTGCCTGGTAGTGAGCACTGACATCATCAGATGCAAACCAGTGTTTGCAACTGCCTGATCTGAAATAGTCTGCCTTGCAGTGGATACTGATGTCATCAGATGCCATCAGTGTTTACAACTGCCTGATCTGAAATAGTCTGCCTTGCAGTGGATACTGATGTCATCAGATGCCATCAGTGTTTACAACTGCCTGATCTGAATGAAACAGTCTGCTTTGCAGTGGATACTGACATCATCAGTCATCCCCTTAGGACTTGGGAATCTCCATGTTCTTACAAGAATCTCTTGCTTTAACAGTTCTTGTGGAAAAATCAGAGAATTAGAAACTGCCATTTCATAAACCCAAGGGATGGGCACGTTCTAGCCAAAAATACAGTTTTAGTCAGGGGGCTCAGTGGTAGTCTGTGGGCTCACAAGGGGTCTTGATGGCCCTTAATTTGTTTGGATATATTCTCTCCTTGACTCAGCCTCTCTGTTCTTTAGAACTCATGTTTCTTCGTTGAGGAGATCTGCATTAGGGTAGTCGGTTTGGTGAACGGGGCTGCCTATCAGCTGCTCTACCCCGAACAGTTGATTGTCTACTATCCAAGAGTGTCATGAAGACCATGCAAGCCACCAAGAAAGTGGACAAGCTCCGGAAAGAACAGAGCACAAAACGTTTGCATTATCATATAAGACAAAAGAAGAAACAAACCAAAGACATAATATAAGAAACAATGTGGAGGACAGGTTTCCTGTTCTGTAGGCATGTAGATGTAACATGGATTTAATGTAAGTGTGACTGTGCCCTTTCTAATTATTTCTTACACCTGGATGTGGCCCATGGGAAAATTCTCTCTGAGGCCATGCATTTAGGGTCTTGCATATTTTCAGGTTTCCTTATTAAGTAGAAACCAGAAGCCTTTTTATGTCTCCATGGGGACAGCCTCAGAGCTCGTATCAGCAACAAAGAAACTATAACCTGAGGTGTTGAGGGGTGTTAGGGCTGAAAGCCTAAAGGGCTCCGCCCCGGAGACATGGGATACTAGGGACCTGAGCATTCTGGACTGCTGCTATGGCTTCAGTTTAACAATAAACAGTTGTCACGTTTAAGAGAAGCACCAATGTTAGCAAGTATAGCAGCTTAAAGAAAAGTGTGCGTGAATGTGGGTACCTGTGCACACACACACACACACACAGGAGTGCATGAATGTGGGTACCTGTGCGCACACACACACACAGGAGTGCGTGAATGTGGGTACCTGTGCACGCACACACACACAGGAGTGCGTGAATGTGGGTACCTGTGCACACACACACACACACACACAGGAGTGCGTGAATGTGGGTACCTGTGCACACACACACACACACACAGGAGTGCGTGAATGTGGGTACCTGTGCGCACACACACACACACAGGAGTGCGTGAATGTGGGTACATGTGCACAAACACACACACAGGAGTGCGAGAATGTGGGTACCTGTGTGCACATACACAGGAGTGTTTGAATGTGGGTACCTGTGCACACACAAACAGGAGTGCGTGAATGTGGGTACCTGTGTGCACACACACAGGAGTGCGTGAATATGGGTACCTGTGTGCACACACACGCACACACAGGAGTGTGTGAATGTGGGTACCTATGTGCACACACACACACACACACACACACACACAGGAGTGAGTGAATGTGGGTACCTGTGCGTGCACACGCACACACACACACACACAGGAGTGCGTGAATGTCGGTACCTGTGCACACACACACAGGAGTGCGTGAATATGGGTACCTGTGTGCACACACACACACACAGGAGTGTGTGAATGTGGGTACCTGTGTGCGCGCACACACACACACACACACACACACACACACACACAGGAGTGCGTGAATGTGGGTACATGTGCACAAACACACACACAGGAGTGTGTGAATGTGGGTACCTGTGCACACACACACACAAACAGGAGTGTGTGAATGTGGGTACCTGTGCACGCACACACACACACACACAGAGGAGTGCATGAATGTGGGTACTTGTGTGCACACACACACAGGAGTGTGTGAATGTGGGTACCTGTGCACACACACACAGGAGTGCGTGAATGTGGGTACCTGTGCGCACACACACACACAGGAGTGCGTGAATGTGGGTACTTGTGTGCACACACACACAGGAGTGCGTGAATGTCGGTACCTGTGCACAGACACACAGGAGTGCGTGAATGTGGGTACCTGTGCGCACACACAGGAGTGCGTGAATGTGGGTACATGTGCACACACACACAGGAGTGCATGAATGTAGGTTCCTGTGCACACACACACAGGAGTGCGTGAATGTGGGTACCTGTGCACACACACAGGAGTGCGTGAATGTGGGTACTTGTGTGCACACACACAGGAGTGCCTGCTGCCTTATAAATTTGGTGAAAATGTTCCAGGCCTGACCACTAATACTGAGAAAAATGTGGTGGATAAGGAAGGATGGAATATCTTTTCTGGGTAGAAAAAAAATCTAGGCAATAGGTATTAATTGAACACCTGGAGACACAGACTATTGCACAATCGTTATCTGTGATCGCCTCTTTCAAATGAGGTTGGGCATGCCTATATTTGTTATTCTCCACTGCTAATTGTTTCCAGACTCATCAGAGTACACTTTCTGATGGTTTCCTCATCAAAACTGGCCACCTGGGAGATGCCCTGGGGTCTTGGTTACTGGCTTGAAGAACCTTAGTGATCGTCACATTGCTGACCGTGGTGAGACATAGCATAAAGTCAGGGGGTTGTCAGTAAACGCCATGCTTCGTGGGCTTGGGGAGGAGAGCTGTGGTTTGTGTGATGTGGAGATGAAGTCAGGGGAGGAGAGGCATGCTGGCAGCTGCAGAAATGTGGGTATGTGGGTAGACTCACCTTCAGGCATACCTCCGTCCTGCAGTCCTGGGCCAGCAGGGGGCGCACAAGGTAATAAAGAGTGAGAACAACGTGACTGCTCTCTGGACTCAGGAATTAGAGCAGGGTTAGGGTTAGGGTTAGGGTTAGGGTTAGGGTTAGGCAGGGTCTGACACCCACATTGTGGGAACTCAGGCTCTGTCTGCTGTCTTTGCACAGTCAGCCATGTTCTGCCCGTTGCTTCACTCACAAAATGTGTTCCACGGTTATGAAGAAAGAAGCCCCAAAGCAAGCTGGCCCAAAGAGGTCCCAAACGAACATGTAAGAACTAGACAAGAAAGAGGCACAGCGTCCAGCTCTCGACTGTTCTTTGACACAACTTCCCTAGTCCTCTCTTTGAATCATCAGGTTACATGAGAAGCTCACAGAATATTATAGCTCAGAGGACCTGTCACTTGAATATTTCCTCTGCCTCAGGAAATGGGCTAGTTAACAGAAGTCTGCAAATCCATGGCTGTTGGAAAAGATTTAGGGGAGCTAACCCAGCCTAAGCTTTTTGGTGGAACATGCATTTAAAAACACCGCTGCTTTGTGCTTATTCCAAGGGAACTTCCCTTTTTTTAAAACAGGCAAATGTGATTGTGGTTCTCCTCACAGAAGACTCCTACCTCACTGGATCCATTCTGCCAACCCCTATGGAAAGTCCACAGGTTCATCAGAAAACAATACAACTTTGCCTACCTCAGGGCCTTTGCATGTACTTGTCCTTAAACCCCACTCTCCATCTCTTCCCCTGTCCTTTGTCTAGCTATTTCCAAACCACTGAGCTGGTATTTCTGTCTCAGTCTATACTTTTTCAGGAGACTCCTCCCTCATTTACAGACTGACTCGGTCACCATAGAGTTACAGGCATTTTCTATTGTTCTTCATAGCATTTAACAAAGTTTACAAAGACACATGCATTTTTGTAACCATTTTCCTCACTCTAGTCCACTAGACAGAAGGGACTGGACCTCTGTCTTTCTACAGAGTATTGTCTCCTCAGAGTGAAATATGGGTCTGGTATGGGTACCCGATAAGGTTCCTTAAGTATTTATTGGTTAAATGAAATAAATACAAACAATGGTTATTTACCAGCTGCCATTAACATACATTATCTTCTGCTAGGCCATGGGAAGATGTGGAGCTTAGATCAACATGGACGGGAGACTCTGAGGAAGAGGAATGGGGTGAAAGGGGGCCTAAGAAGAGCCAAGAAAGAGAGAGAGGCTGTTGTGAAGAGCTAAGGCCTTGCTGGCCAAAAGCTGCATAAGGTCATAGGTAAGATAGGTGGTGACCATGGCACTGAACCTGAGATTGGTTAAAGTAGCAGCCATCGTTCAATACTGGAACACTACTGCTATGGCTCTTTTCCATGTGTCTCCCACCCTGAAGTCTTCTATGCCTCCTGATCCCTTCTCTGGGTCCTTGGAGATTGGCCATGGTTCCATGTTGGATTTGGCCTGAGTTGGGGCCGGAGAGAGAAGCCAGGACTCCTTCCCAAGTCTCCGAGTGGGCTTCCTGTCCCAGCTGTGTGTGCTGTTTGTACCTCACTTCTTTTGCTTTCTCCAGTGATGCCACATGATCCTGCCCTGCACCTGGTGACATCCTGTGCGCTAGGTTGGTCTGCCACCCGGAAATGGGCTTATGACGGCCTCATGTTTGAGACATCATTAGGAAATGCCTCTTAATTCCTAGGCAGTGTTTTGGCTCTAAGTGTCTGGGCTCTGTTCATGAAGGCTAGGCATCTCTTTCCACTTTCCCTGTCTTCTGTTCATGCAATGACTGTACCACTAACAATATGCCATCAAATCTAAAAATCTTGGACTTAAGCAATAGGAGTTAGAAAATTCCAGTGACAGGGCATGGAGAACAGGCCCCAGACTCATAGTCAGCAGAATCGAGGTTAGTATGGTTTTTTATTCCTTGTCTTGCTGGTTCCGAGGCTAGTGCTGCACATTTCTCTGCCCCATCACCTCCAAAAAGGACCACAAAGGGAAAGAGAAAGCTTGCTGAAGAGACAGCTTTTCTCCTGGTCTGGGTCCTATTTTACTATTGGCTGGTTACGTTTTTCTCCCTAGTCATATTGAACACGTGCCCCGAGATGTATAAAATGTCCAATTATGAAGATATTCAGGAACCAACTCAGTGTGCAGACACTTAAAAGACAGAAGACAATAAATGTTTTTAAACAGATAAAACAGTATGTCTCCTGATAGTCTCAGCTCCCTAACCAAATACTCAGAGTAGAAAAATACTGAGACTGAATTTCCAAGTGTGGAATTGAAGAATGACCATTTATAGCAAGCCAAAGTCTCTGTCTCTCACTTCCGAGTACCTGAAGAGGCTGTGCAGAGGTATCACTTCAGAATCTGCCAAGGAATGGGCTGATGCTTTGATCCACAGGGTTCTTCTCTCTGAGGAGCTCCTAGCCCAACCCAAGGCATGAGACATTGGAGAGAAGGCACAACATATAGTTTTCCATTAAACTTAATGGAACTGGCCTGAGAAGTCGCCCAGTACTTGGTAACCTGGAGGAAGGGAAAAATGGAGATTTAAGGTGAAATGCAAACCTATTGTACTTACTTTGAGTTTCTCTGGGATCATTTTAACGATCAATCCCATGTTACACAGCATGTGCTTGTCTGTGGACAGACTCCAGGTGGCTTGGAGACTCTGCTGTGGTTTCTTCTGAATTCCTGGAAGTCACTTTCCATAATCCTGAGGCTTCCAAGGACAGCTGAAGTGGTTGCCTGCTGTACCACCTATGAACCCTTTCCTGTCACTGTAGTGGAGATAAAGAAAGGTAAATATAAAAATATCCAGGCTGAAATACCCCTCTGGACATTTT
Source organism: Onychomys torridus (assembly GCF_903995425.1). NCBI lineage: Eukaryota > Metazoa > Chordata > Mammalia > Rodentia > Cricetidae > Onychomys > Onychomys torridus. The sequence continues at coordinate 6,592,504 of NC_050452.1, read as the reverse complement.
ACTGAGCTGCTCTTCCCCGCACTTTCCAGAAGCTGTTTAGCTGAGGGAAAGCCGGGCTTTTACCACAGGCCTTGGAGTACTTGCCATATAGAAAGGACTATTTATAGGGCTAATTTCTAAGGATGTTGATTGGTTCACAATAGAAAGTCACTTAAATAATAATTCCAAACCTTGCTGTGTTGTTTAGGGCAGTTTGACTCAATTCCAAGAATACCAAAAGACATGCTAAATACATTATTTTAATTCAATTTTATTTCCATCATACAACTCAACTAGTCATAAGCATGTTGTACAGATTGGGATGGGTCCCTTCACTCCTCTACATTTCTGTCTCCTTCCTGGGGTTGAGGAGTTTGGGCTCAGTGCTTATGCATTGCACAATTGCTCACGCTATGTTCTATGTGGGGTTTCTGGGTGGCCCCATTCCTACCAGTCATGACAGGAACAGTGTATTACGGACACTAGGTTTGGCTTTTAACCCAGTGATACCCGTGGATGACCCCTGTATGCACAGTAGTCATAAGGCATGTAGCAGACAGAAGGCATGGTGTAAAAAAAAGGAGAGGAAACACAGCTCATTGGAGATGAAGGTTATTTCATTCACCTGTTGATGGATTACCATTGTGGGCATGTGTTAAAATGTACTAAATGCCAGAAAACTGTGAAAGGTGGGCACACACACACACACACACACACACACACACACACACTTTTTTTTTCTTTTAGACCCAATTGAAACTTGATTTCTTTATGAAGACCCAATCCCCTCATTAGGAGCTCAAAAGCTTGTGAGCAAGGTGGGTACTTTACCAAGGTGGTGTCTTTGTCACATGAAAGAAATGACAAAGTTTGGTCACAAGAACCTCTGGATTCTCTGGTGTTTTATCTTACTCCCGTGTCTTCTCTCTGTTAGTGACTAACTGAAATGATGTATTTTAGCTGACATACAGTGAGTGGCAGAGACACTGTGGAGGCAGTTATGTGTGATAGGTGCTGCCAAGGGACAGGCAAGCTGGACAAATTTATAACTGACACGAATGGACTTTGTTGTGAGCCTTACCCTGTACCATAGGGGTCCAGATGAGAAAGAGAGAGAGAGAGAGAGAGAGAGAGAGAGAGAGAGAGAGAGAGACATCCCTAGCTTACAGAATCAGAAAGGTGTCTTAACAGAAGGTGCCACTGAGTGCCACGTCCTGGTTCTGCCAGGCCAGGCCTACCTCTCCTAGCTCGTGCCTTTGGAGTTCCTGCTCCTGTGGCTTGATGTTATATTTTCCAGTTGTGCTTATACAGTGTCTGTTATTCGATTAACACTCCTGTCACTGGACTGTAAGCTCCTGCAAGGTAGAGACAGTCCCTTCTTCTTATTATAGCATCTTGAATACTAATGTATAGAAGTCAGTAAAAAATATTTAATAAATGGATGGATAATGGTGAGTTATAGGGGGTTTGAGAGAATGAAAGGTCTTCTGGATGGGAGGGGACTGAATCATTGCCAAGAGTAAATGGTGTACATTAACCCTCAGACGGCTTGTATAGAAGTGACACACTGTACCACATCCTCATCAGTGAGCCCTGGATAAATCCTGATAGCTGTGTGGAGTGTCTATGGCCTTTCTAGAAAAAAATAGAGAGGAGGATGGATAACCTCTGATTTGCATAAAACTCCTCTTGTAGCTAGTAGGTGCTCATTAAATATTTGAGACCCAAATGGGCATATGGATGGATTAACTGATGCTTTCTGTCCTACAACCTTTTGGAATAACAGGCTATCATTGCCTCTCCCTCCCCCTCCTGCTTCTCACTTAAGCCATGTCTTTATGCTGTGAGAAAAATGGCGCAATATGGGGAAGAGAAAGCAGGGCATCTGGTTCACCAGATATGCATATGGCCACAGCATATGGCAAACCCAGGGCATTTGACCATCGTGCTCATTAGGACGAGCCGCAAACGGGGTGCCTCACACTCACTGTGCCTGTGTCATCCCCCTCAGCATGCCGACCTGGTGCTAATCATCATCATCACGGGCACGTGCCTTTCAGAGCAGGCTACTCTCTCCACTCTTCACCTTCCATCTCTCAGAAATGCCCTTCTCTTTGTATTTACTTTCAATTGCCTTCAAACTCCCAGGCTGGGTTTTCTTCTGCAGATCCTCAGAGATGTCTACAAACCACAAACAATGACCCCAGCAGCTCATGGTCTTCTCAGGTGGGTGGGAAGAGGGCACAAGGTTTATTTCCCTGTGATTAAACACAGCCTATACTTTTCTAAAAATATAGGATAATTATCTTTGCACAGACAAAAAGACACCCCCCCCCACTCTAGATCCCATGGTTTTCACTCAGGGATGCCCCAACTTCAGGAAGAACACCAGGGAGATTGCAACCCACTCCAACTCTGGCAGACAAAACAGGAAAACCAGCAACTCTAACCACTCGGGCTGAATGGATCTTCAAAAGCCAAGGAACCGCACTGTGCTTGCATTTTGTGTGTTTGGCACACCCTCACCCCCCAAATCTAGCACCAGCCTTTCCAAGCCCACTGAATGCTTATATGCGTTCCTTCTCCTCAAACTTCCTCCTCCCGCCTCACTAAGAAATTTCCAGTTCTTATTGGTAATGGGCGCACTCTCCCTTTGGTTCATTTGCATATTCGATTTTTGTTCAGGTGGTTCTCATTGCGTTTCAAACCATGAGAAATGAGATCAAAGCTCACGTTAACCCCAGTGGCGTCCCCTTCGCCCCTCATCCGTTACTATCCTTTGTCTGTCATTTTTTAGTGAATTTTCAATCCAGATGACAATACTTTCACACAAATCAATTAGTCAGCTTCCCCAGGTAGGTTTCCTGGAGCTCCGGTACACCCCTGCATTCCAACCGCTCAGTCTATCCCAGGTCCCTGATTGCTAGATACACATCAGTCCTTTCATCTGCCAGTAACTATCAAAAACTAGTAACAAATTTGTCCGGAAGGATTTATTCTCAGCACACGTCCGATCTACTCTTTCTTCTTAAGCATTGCTGATGATTTGATTGAACCCAAAATAGTTGCAGATTTTTCTCATTTAATACCCACTACATTATTTCAAGGTAGGAAAAATGCAGACACTCTTTTCTCTTTCAAATAGTTTTATAGACAAAGTGAAAGATTTTTCATTCTTGCTTCAAATTCATTGTGAAAACAGAAGGCAGTTTTCCCAGATGGAAATCTGTCATATCATTATGGAAATGTCAGATTTCTACCCGGGGCATATTGACAAAAAGCCATGGTTTTTGCCCAGGGGGTGGAATTTCACAAATTTTCCCAAGAAGAGCTGTGCTCCCTGGTAGAAGACAGAGGCAATTTCCTTTCCTACTGGGGGCTCGCAGGATGGATACTAAGAGGTTCAGGCAAGCCCAAAAAGAGAAAGGAAGACTAAAATCCCCATCACCAGCTGGCTCGTGCTCAGTGTCACTCCAAGCTGTGCTGCATAGTTAGGTCACCCTCAGTGGTACCACACCAAATCAGTGTCTCCTTGTATCAGACAGAAGGGAGGGTCACACCTGATCCTACCACCTAACTATCACGTTAGTTAATTGATGTGTCGTCCTAAAGGTACCCCTGAATTTTGGCAATTTTGTTTTTCTCCTATGGGAAACAGCATTTGGGATCTTCGCTAGCAGAGTTCTTGTGTGCATTAGAAATATTTGCAAATCACATCCACGTTAATGAACGATGGGACATTTCAAGGCAAATGAAGCAACCCTAAACATTTTCATCTACTTATAGTCACCAGAATCTCACGCTTTAAATAGATGAAAGAGAGTTTGAAAGGCCCAAGTCATGACAGAAATAGCCCTGGGACATGAGTTACTCTGTTATATAAAGTCTTGCTGCCCTGTGTAACAGCCTACAGACTAACACAATACAAATGGATCTAAAGATTTTCTTAAATAAAGATTTGATATTCTCAACCAAAGCTTCCTCCAAAGATTACATTAGGACAGGCACTCAGATTTACTAATACAAATATTTTTGTAGCACAAATACCTGCATTAAAAAAATACCAATAACTTCAAACTTCAAAGGTCTGAACTTCAAAAGGTTTCTTGCATTCTGCTTGATGGGACAGCATCTTATGCACACATGCTTTTTCTCCCCTGCTAAATGCCTTCATAATGAGCTTGGGTTCAGATTTTGTGAATCGGAGCCAAGTAAGTCTATTTTATTATATTTGCTGGGAAATGAACTAGCTCGGGGTAATTAGGAAAGCAATTTTATTAGCTTCTATTTCATAAAGATTGTTTTTTAATCAGAGTCAGAACTTACTAGAAATGATTCTGTGCTCATTGCTTGGGTCTCAGGAAATGAAGGGAGGCACCATAGGTCCTAACCCACAGTAAAGGCAACGTGCTGAAGACAGAAGCTGTGCTCTTAATCTCCTCCAATGCTGTAAAAAGAAAGCCAAGCTGACGACACTGTAAATAAAAGGGTCACAGCTAACGAGTACCTGTGTCTAGTTTATTACAGACGAGAGCCTTGAGAACTAAAGCACCTACAGCTTGCTTTTAATTGACTGTGAGTCTTGGATTCAAGTTGTGGCTTGGTTTGGGGGCCAAGGAAAGACAGAGAGAAGGGAAGCCGCATTAGGTGACTCTCATCAAGAGACAAATGGGATCAGGAATTGGGCCGGATAGTGTATTTAGATAATATACTGCAGCTGTGAAAAGACAAATGTCTTCTGGGCAAACAGTATAGACAGGGGGCAGGTGCTTATAGGAAAATGGAGATCCCTGCTCATGCTTCTCCTGGCAGCCACGTCTGAGCCCAGCTCACTGTTTGGGGCACCTCATTATAAGGAGAACATCAATACTGTAAATTAGCAGGAACTCAGAAAAGGGTGACGAAAAAGATAAAGGGATTAGAAGAGATGACCTATAAAGAAAGGTTAAAGGAACATAACATTTAAAGCTTGCAGGGAAAGGAGCTGAAGGGATGGAAGGCTATGCTAACTGTCTACAAATATTTGAGCAATAATAATTTTAAGGAAGAGAATGGCCTAATAAGAAGTAACGGCTTGAAGCCGAGGAAAGGGGAAGATGTCGGTTAGTGGACATTAGGAAAAATTCCTTCCCAGTAAGGCAATTAGGGATTGAAGTGAATTGAACTGCTAGTGTGTGTGTGTGTGTGTGTGTGTGTGTGTGTGTGTGTGTGTGTGTGTGTGTTGGGGATGGAAGGGTCTGCAAGTGTAGTGAGTGTATAAGGAGAGGTAAACTGAGTATTTAGGGATCTGCTCTGGACAGGACAGCCTAGCCCTTCCAGAGATATCTCTGTGCATGTCTGCCACTGTAACTGAAGCTTTTAAAATGTGCATGTGCAGGGTGAAGGCGGACATGTAGCCACTGTCCAAGAAAAGGGCCATCATATTCATAGGGGAAGTCTTCCCAGGAAGCTGTTCTTTTCTACTGTTGGTCAATAGTGTTGGTGTTCCTCCTTTCTCTTTCTAGCCCTCAAGACATTTACATAAATCACCACACAGTACCCCAGAAGTCAGAGCTAGAGTGGGAAGGCTGGGTACTTCTGACAGGGAAGCCCGCCTAGAAATGAATGGTATGAGGTTGTGCACATCCATTTCTGTTGTGCAAGCAAAGGGAAATAGAGCAAATTGCCATGTTTTATCATGTTGGACGAGCTTGAGCAGGTGACACCTTGATCAGGTGTGCATGTATAATCATCCCCCCACAAATAATCACCATGTGGAATAATACACCCCCCCCCCAAATCTTGCAGTTTCAACTTATTCTCTACATCTGACTCATAAATCTTGGCCTTGAATATGAATTGAGAGTCAGAGGTGCAGGCTCAAGGGTTTGTTGGATTTATTCAACTTTAGCCCTTATTTATAGACATAAAAGTATATTATTGGTTGTAATATCCAAACAAAAGAAGACAGATTGCAAGCATCCATTAAGGTTTTCCCAAAGGGAAGGGCACATTTCTCTCAGGTCTTTCCTCTCTCCCTTGTAGTATTAAGATGATGCCATAAACTTGTAATTACTTTGTCTTGTTCTTGGGCACTTCACATCACTTCATACAGAGACACAAATCCCCTCTCTGATCAGAACGCACTGAGGAATTTGGAGGCTTCCAATTCAGAAACCTGTGAAGTTTTGAATCCATACTATTAAACTCTGTTTTCTTGGGAGAAGGATACATTTCAAATCATGGACATTGCATTATGTACATATGGTGAGGAATTAATCTTCCAGACATGGTTTTCTTACTACCAGAAAGGAACCTTATTTGGGCTAGCATGGAAGAGCTATGTGAAAAAACATTACTGCATTTATCATGGAGACTTTTTTTTTAAAAACTCACTAATCATATCCGGGAAAACAAAGATACTTTGTAAGAGGGATCACTTATGCATCATATTAATAGATGCTTGGCTTTTAGAATAGTTTATAATGTTTATTTATGCACATGAGGGGCACATGGTGTGCGTGTGGCAGTCACAGGACAAGGAGGAGGAGGAGGTTTAACTCTGTAGGTTCCTCAGGATTTGAACTCAGGTTGTCAGACTTGTTGGCCAGCGCTTTTACTCACTGAGCCCTCTTTCTAGCCTGGGTGTAACCCACATGGCTGTGAGGGTGGCCAGCTGCTGACTCTCCCAGCACATCCCTTGAATTCTGCAAGAACAAGGCTGTGGAGTCTCTGTTTCTATCTCCTTCCTTTCCCTTGACTCCGACTCGCACTGCTGGATGCTAGGCACTTCCTTTTCTGACCTCTGCTCCTCCACCAGACCTGTGGACTGACTGGGATTTCCCACGCACTGGCTCACGTTGTTGCCACCTTCCTGACATCCCTAGCACCAGTTCTGCAGAGAGGAGGGTTTCTGTTCTCAAGCTTTGTATTTCTTAATAGCTGTAAGCTGTGGAGACTGAGTGGGAAAATCTCTCTGAGTGGCAAAGTTTGCCACAGGATGAAGGAGCCAGAATCCTGTGGTTCCTAATATGATCATAAAGCTACTGACTTGTTTGAGAGTCAGGTGGAAAGGGTTAGGGGAAGTCTGCTTCTTCAGCTGTCTTTCTGCTCTGGGGAGGCAGAGCCTCTTGCTTTATTTCACCAAGGCCACAGGGATAAGGAATCATTACGGAGGAGCTCAGTCCCTTTCATCATGTGATACCTGCTCTGCTGTTCAAAACCAACAAGCAGATGAGAGATTATGGGTGCTGTTTACCACCCTCAGCTGTTATTTGCAAAGTTTGGTTCTAGGTCTTTGCTGATTTCCTCCAAAGTCCTTTCCGTAGCAGCTCCCCCCCCCCATTTCTTTGCATTCTTTATGTCTTAGGCCTCCAGCTAAACCACCACCTTCCTGTGAGTTCTGCACACATCAACGTTCTCTCTTTCTGAGGAGGCATGTGGTATGTGGTTACACTGTTCAAACCTAAATACAGATACACGCTAAAGAGCTTCTTTGTCAGAGTATGGGCATGTCCTATGCCTCGACCATCCTGCGTAGCTATTAGCATCTGAAAACTTAATCATATGCTCTAAGAGGGGCTTTCATAAAAAAAATTTTACTCCTGCATGTTCATTTAAGATTTAGACTTGACATATTAACGCCAAATTTAAAATTGTGTCCTCTTCATTGCAATCCTCTGTAGTTACCAGGTTCTAATAAATATTATGTCCTCCCATCACGCAATTAAAATTTTCCACCTCATTTCACAATGCAAAACATTCACATGTTGTCAATCATTTTGAAACATGATTTTTTGACATCATATAATTTCACTTCATTTTTGCAGACAGACATCGCACCAGGAGATTATTTAAGAAAGAATCCTATTATATCTTTATTTTTCCACCAAATTTCATCTTCCAATGCAGTCATTTGTGTGCATTTCAGTAATTTCAACAATAAACGTGCGAAGGAGAAGGAATGGAAGTCCTCGGGCAGAAACTCACCAATGGCTGGCTTTGGCAATCCTCAGGGCTGAGGCTCAGTTGCCAGGACCAGTTAGCAAACGCGGTTTAGCCATGGGAAGTTTGCAAGCCTTGATGCAGAAGTGAAAAGGTTGCTGCTTCAGACAGCTACCACCTGGGGAGCTGGGAGAAAAACATGCGTGGGCTTTTGAACTCTCCTCTGTTTAATAACTAGCAGACACTAATGATTTGCCAAACACCCTGATTTAAAATGGCGGGAGCGGGAAGCAAGGCTGCCTGCTGGTTGTCAGGTAGCCCACCTGTTCTCCATACTAAAGTTCCCCTGACCTGTGCCCAGCGGAAAGCTGTTATCCTTTAAAGCACTTCTAGACGCATGTACCTCTTGTTGGGGTCTCTGGCTAACACTCTGCGCTGCTGTAGGCCAGAAGTTCCTTCCTGGAAACTCCATGTTGCCTTTTTAATGAAGGCAGATCCTCGGGGAATGATCTCTCTCGTGCTCAGCCTTTTGCAGGGGGCGGGGGGGGAGGGGGGAGGGGCAGCTGGAGGGGGAGGTTGCCTGGTGAGGGGACCGCTTCTCCCATCTGAGCAGGGAAGGAGAGCAAGTGGAAGTGTGGTCCTGGAACTGCGCTCTGCAGTACCAGCAGGAGGAAGTGGGCTTCCCAGTTTTTTTGTTTTTTTTTTTTTTTTGAGAAGGGTCAACAACATTATCCAGGTCCAGGTCCAGTGTCTGGGAGAGGAAAATAACAAAACGAGGCATGAGTGTGGGAGAGACGTGACTAAAGAAGTGTAGTGATGGACCGGTACAATGGGAGACAAGACGTTTGGAGTAGAAGGCGTTTTGTTGTGACCTAAAGTAGAAGAGGATATTAAGTGCCAATTTGTCATCATTTGTTATCCCAGGAAAGTTAATTTGATTAGCCTTCAGCCAAGATCACGGGGACTTTATAATGGTCTGAGTCATTGTTTCCAGCTCATCGTATAGTAACAAGAATACAAGACCCACTTACCTTACACTAGGTTTCTTCCTCCCTCCTTTTCTAGTACTTGGTTAGGCTGTTCTAGATTTAATGTACATTCTGGAATGTTAAGTGTCAATAAGTAAATCAGAGTGAAAGTTTTGGTAGCATAGGAAAGAATTTTTCAAAGTTGGTTACCTTTGATTATTATTTTAATTACATTCAGGATTTTGTTAAAGGTTAATCTGTAAAAGTGTATGGAAAGTGTTGAGATTTCACAGGACATTCTTAAGTATGTACTATATGCTATGCTTTATAAAATTGTGTCTTTTAAGGACACAGTGACTCAATGGATTTGATATTATTGTCTCTGTTTGACACTGTGCAACCCAAACTACGTGAGTGGAGTGGCAGAGCTCAGAATCCAATCTCCTGCGTCCTAGATGTTTGTTCAATGATTGCTGACAATTAAATCCATACCGTATTCCTTTATGGACATTCATACATGATTACCCATTAACTATACCCGCATGTGTCAGAATTCCCATCTGCTTTGTGATGGACTGACTTGAAAAGCTGGGATCCTTCATGACTGAAGCACAGGGCACTACTTCCCCATCTCCCTTCTATTCAAAGGCCTATGTAATGCTCTTTAAAACCCAAGCCAGAGGGTTGTCCCCAGGGATCAGGGGGTGCTTAACGTTGTTCTCTCAAGCCAATTGTGCTACAGTAAAGATAGCAGTTAGCATTCATCACCCTTGGTGATTTCTTCTCCCTCTCCGGGCTTACACAGTACTTATCACTGTGATACTTAAGTGCACTGACATGCCTGCTAACTCCTCGTGAAATAACATGGCAGGTGGAAGCCCCTTCCTCTGAAATTTTCAGAGCCTAGCCAGCTCATGGACAACTGTGGAGCCTTGTCAGCCTTTCACTGAACTTCTACATTGTCTACACTTGCGCAACAGTGTAGCAAGCAAATTTTTATGTGGTAGCAAGTATTTGCCAGATATACTGAAAAGTCAGCGCTGTTGTGTGTCTACTTATTAATTACTCTGGCAGGAACAACGTGGTGTAAAGTAGAAAAGGTGCTCCAGTCGGCTTTAAAGAATCATTAAAAGGCTTCACGAGAATTTCATGCAACCCACTTGTACTAACAGGAATGGGGGAATGAAGAACTTTTAGGCCCTCTTCCTCATCCCTTCATCTCTTTTCTGTTTCTTTTTGTCTTTATTTTAATTTTTTCTAAGGCCATTTTCTTGGCTTACGTATTACCCACCATGGCTGCCTTCAAATGGCGACCTGAACCTACAAATCTATGTAATTTTTCAGTTCCTATTCCTCACAAAGCAATACCATTTCTAGTTTGCCATTTCAGATTCCTGAGAGAAAGAGTCCCCTCCAGTCCAATCATGTGGCCTTTTCCCTTTCAGCAGCGATGCCCGAGGAGGGTGGGTAGAGACGGAAGGATTCGTGTGTAGGTCTTTATCTATGGGGAAGGTCTCGTGAGAAATGGAGCAAGGGTAGAGAGCTTCATCTCTTTACAACCAAGTTTAGTAAGGATTGTATGTGGGGAGTGGGCTATCAATTTTTAGATCACAGAAGAGTGGAAAAAAACAAAACAAAGTAACTCCAACGTAGAATCCATACATAGGATATTTTAGGCAGAGCTGCTGCAAAAGAGCACCAGGGAGAGAGACACCTGTCCGAGATTTGGTGTCAAGTCTTCATTCTACCCTGGCTGGGATCACAAAGCACTGAACAGAAGCTTAAATTGCAGTTTCAATACACAAGCCAACTTGATGTGATTGGAGGACAGACTTCAGACTTCTTCCATGCTGCCCACCCGGCAACACCTAAAAGTCGTCTCATCCACCTGAACCTCTGTGCTGTTCATACGTCTGTTCAGCCTTCTCCAACCATGGCCAGGTGGGGATAGCTCCAGTCATCTTTTCGGGCACCAGCAAGCTCTGTTCTCTCTTCTTCTGTTTCTCTCAGGAAAATAACCAGCTTTCCAGAAATCTTGAGTAGATTTCTGTGATTTACCAAGAAAGACTAGATTAGACTTAATGTTGGGAAAGATTCCACTGAAGGCCAATTTCTCTGGGTCATGGTGTTGTCTTACCTAACTACTTCCTCAGTTCACTAGATTTCAGTTGGAGGAAGAAGGTGATTGTGAACTAAGAGTATCTGTATTCCAACAGGCTGAGGTATCAAGTGCCTTCCTTTCATTTCTTGCTCCCAAGCAAAGGATTATGCAGATCACAGGATGACCAATATGGTTGACGAGTAAGAAATATGATACCACCCTATCCCCACACTTCTCTTTGTATCTCCCTCATCCTCACCCCTACCCCTACACTTCTCTCTTCATTTCTCCCACCCTCAACCCTACCCCCTACATTTCTAATTCCACTTAGTATTTCCCATCCTTATTTCAAGTTTCTCTTTCTGTTTGAGGCCCCTGTCTTTCCCCAAATCTGTATGGTAATCCTTAGGGTATGAGATGGTGTGAAAGATGGAGGAAACAATTTAGAGCAGACAAGGTGACTAGAAATGGCCAGGAGAAGGAGAAAATTTTACAGTAAAGGAAACAGACCCCAGGGTTGTAACCAATCTTGTTTCTGGAGCTGAGGAACACAGGTTCCCAAGATACAGAACAAACCCTACCTGTGCCCACAACAGGCTCCTGGTTAATCGTTCGCCACCATAACCATTTCCCAATTCCACAATGGGCCTTTTCATGGAAAAAAAGACTCCAAACCTCTCTCCTTTAATAACATTTTCCATGTAAATATTATGTTTGTGTAGATTTTTCTTATTTATCTAACAAACATTTCTATAGTGCTTATTATACACCAGAGACTGTTCTAAGTAGTTTTAAAGCAAATATTATTACTCCCCTTTACAAATAAAGACAGAGAGGGAAGAGGGCACAGGTAACTTATTGCACATCAAAACTGTTACAGAGAGCTTCAGCTTGTGCCTGGGCTGGCAGACCTGCCCCCTCTCCCCCAGCACACAGCCTTTGCTCCCAGCTCTCAGCCAGGACAACACTTCTGAACTTGAGGATATGTTGGTGGGTATACATTTTGGTCTCGTTAAGAATCCTCCAAGAATTCTCTATATCCATACAATGATGACAAAAACATGCAGTGGAGATAAATAACTGTTTTTACTTCCAAGAAACAAGTTTCCTATCCGATTTGTCTTAATATATTGATTAGCTAGTATGTGTACATACATAAATAATATTTTACATATACAAACATACATATCAGAATGTGTGTGCTTATACATATATATTCAAATGTTACATGAATATATTTTGCCTAATCCATAGACAGTGTCATCAATATTTCTTCTTTATTCTTTTTTATACCAGCAGCTTTCTTTATGCATTTCCATTTTTCAGAGTGATTGGATTAGGTCGCATATACTTCTCCTGAAATATTAAGTACATACAATCACATCCACACACATTGGGCCTGTAGTTATGATCTATCATTTCAAAAATCCACACGGTAACAAAGAACACAACAGGGCTGAGTGCAGTGAAGTATTAGGTCCAAGGAACCTCAAGCCATTCATCTTCTGCAAATACAGGGCCTAACAAGACCCTGGAGTTGCTATCCCGTGGGCAGGTCCTTTGTGTTAAAGTGCTGAAATTACACATGAATGCACACACACACACACACACACACACACACACACACACACATACTATACTGGTCTCCTTACACTTGGCCTCATGTTTGTTTCTGAGGTCAAATCAATTTTATACAGAGTTATAGTCAAGTAGGCAAAGGATAGCTTACCCAATGTGCCATTCCTTGGCTTTTTTACAAGGTGATAAGATACCAGCCCAAGTGTCCATCTAACTTGTTGAATTTCATTCTCACATCTATTTTTGGAAAAACATGCAATATGCAGAATAGAATAGTTGGTCCAGACAGATATCATTTTAAATATCTGATCGCCTTCATCAGATAATGCTCCACTTATTTCTCTTCCTTAGGAAGTCCTAGGCTGAAAGTTACACACCTGGTTCTTTTCCATTTCTCAGGTTTTTCTATGTGTGGTAGAAAACAGCGTTCCTGCTTCAGAGACAAGTCATGTTTAGTATAGTATAATTTCCCAGCTGGTAGATCTCACTGTGCCTACTTCCTAAACATCTCCATATTTCCCACCTCAGGCCATTTTATTTTATATTTTGCCATTTGATTTTGGCATGCTGACAAAGAACATGCATTGGCTTTACTATCCTCTTTCTTTAAAGACCAGCGTTCAGAACTTCTGAGTCCTTTTTCTTTGACTTAGAACAGTTTGGAATTGGTCTAAAGTTGAATCTATAAGTAGAAAGAAAACAACTTCCAATCTCTTCAATATTTTCACATACAATTCATGGAAAAATAAATTTAATTCAATTAGTCAGTTCCAAATGGAAAAATCTTGTATCTTGTAAAGACATGACATTACTCACTGAGTAGTCCTATCCGTAGTTATTTATGTCATCTACAAAACTCAAGCATCCAGATTTAGCTGGTCATTTTGTCTATACAACTCACCATATAAGGATTCTCTTACATATGTACAGATGTGTGGTTAACATCATGGACCAAACATCCTGATTATTTTGTGAATTTTTTTTTTTTTTTGCATTTCAGCTGGATGCTTTGGCTTTGTGCACACAGATTGCAGCATGCTTGCCAGTATGTATCCTTTTGAATCTGCTTTATTGATGTAGAACAAAGTTTCATTTACTCACCGATTTTAATTTGAAAAAGAAAAGCTAATGAATGTTGGATTGCATTCTTTAGAGAAGGTAATAAGCCTCATACGTTTTATAAAAAGCTACCGCCCTCTGATTGTCAAAGTTTACTTCTTTCTTTCCAGATTCTTCTTTGTATTGTTTTACAATCTAGGTATATCTGTTTAACATGAAATGCAGAAAATGACAGGGCTCAGACAGCTACTGCATCCAGTGACAAAGATTACTGTCATCCTGGCTCATCAGTTAATTCATCATTGGCAATGGTCCATTCCATTTCCTGGTAGCCTAGCAACAGCCAATGATGGGGAGGGCTGTTTGCCATGTGACAATGGTATGTGGTACTTTCCAGAATGCTTTTACATAAAAATAGGATGATAATTTATAAATTTACATTTTTATTTTAATAAATGGGAATATTTGGTTTTAGGAGTTGACATTCACACGGGAGCCAATTTTATTGTGCAGACCACGATTTTAAAACCCTGGGCTGGTGACTGGAGAACAGAAATGCAGCAGTTTCACACATAAGTGGGGCTTAAAGTTGAGAGCCCAAATGCCTTACTTTACCTTACTGTGAGTTATGCTTTCTCACAGATTAGGCACACAAAAATAATATAGTGACATGACAGCTATTCTTACAGCAGTGTGAGTACCCACACACTCACACACACACACACACACACACACTCACACATACACACAAACACTCACACACACACACACACACTGTGAGATTTGGGGTCTGAACTCTAATGTCTTGCTATCATTATTGTAATTTTATAAAAGCAAAGAAATCTTTGAGCAACAACAACTGTCGTCCTCATACTTAAATTCAGTTTCCCACAGAGCTCCTAAGCCTCTGCTGATGATTCAGGGCTCAGCCAGTCATTTAAAAGCTTGCTCATTTGTTTTCACTGACCGAGTTTCCCGGTTTTAGTGTGTACGGGTGTATTAGCTGCCCTTGCAGCTATCTTCTGTTGAAGAAGCGATAGAAAGTCCTATTGAAATGTCAGGATGCGTTCTCTCTTGTTATGACAGTATCACTAAGTAAACAGTTTTATTTTTGTGCTATAGTTAAGAAAATCTACAATCACCTTCATATTTTTTTTTGAGAAAAATCTATATTTAGCCCCATCTGCAGGGACAGGAGTGGAAAATAGGCAACTACCTAAGACATGAATTCTGTTAAATATTAAAGAGAACTCATCAATGATTTTATTAGTCTCTGAGCTCAGTATAGGCCTCACTGACATCTAAAGCCTAATGATTTTTTAAAAATATATTTAAAGCCTTGCACTGCACCTTTAAATATTGAACAATATTGAAAAATATTGAAGCCCTTTTCGTATATTAGCTTTAGGCAGAACTGTTGTGTGATTTCCTCTCCTCTCATGACATTGTAATGATGTTACCACATACAACTTTATCTTGCATGAAAAGGTGAAGTCATGAGTGATTTCTCCAATTTAAAAGCACTCAACCCTCACAGTGCTAGAAATGAATATTTTGCATATATTCATGCAACAATGATTCAATTTAAGATTTCTATTTTCAAACATTGCTTGAAACCTTCAGTATGTTAGCAGTAAAATTGCCAAAATGTGTAATAAGATTTATTATAGATGAGTAGCATTTTATTTAGTATTTCATGTTAACACGCTTTTAGGGTTACCTGCTTTAGCAGGAGAATCTGTCTTTCTAATCAGAGATAACATTTTATTGTATTTTTAAAAATATTCCTCTGAAACACACTAACATATATTATGGCACAAACTGAATGCTTTTTTTTTTCTGGCAATGTAAATCTAAACATTGCTCATGTCGACACTCAGCACCCTTACACAAAGCCACTCTGGTTAAAGAAAGGGGCAAAAGCAAGCTTTCTGTGTCAGCTCTGACTCCTGCCTGTCCTCTGCAGAATGTCTGTGGACCCCTTCCCGTGCATCCTTAAAGTGGGTTAAGAATTTTCTGTGGAGGATCCACTTTCCAGGGTCTTGTCCCATACCTGCTTCTATGGTGAGGATGCTTGATGCCATAGAGAATAAAAAGGCTCTAAGTTTCTACATCAAATCATCAAGGCAAAGTACAAGCTAGCGAAAGCCCAAAGCTGAGGGCCATGTTCCTGGGAGAGGTCTGCAGAGATGGAAGAAGGAATGTGTCTAACTGTGGCTACTATGGACTCTGCGATGAGAGAGAAGGCTTGTGCAACCATTCTACAGTCATGCCTGGGATCCATGTCCCCGTAGAGCACAAAGAGACATGAAGTCTTCCCATTTCTGTGGTCATGGTTCATCTTAGTCTCTAGATGTGTTCCATCATTTCAGCAGTGAACAAGAGGGCCTTCACAGCCTGGCTTTGTGGTTAAAACAACATCGCTCCTCTTCCAGGGTTTCCACACACACACACAATCATGCTACTGCACAAGGCAGAGCTCTGTGTTGTGGGTGAATTTCTGTCATGTGTCTAGACACAGAAGGACATACTGACTGATTGTCACTGAAGTGACACCCAGAGTTGCCAGCAGCTAACCATATTCACAGTCACTCATAGATGACACAGCAATACAAATGCAAAGTTTTCTTGGGTTATCTTTAATTTCACTGTATAAAAAAGTTAGTGCAAACTGGAGCAGCATCGTGGCAGTTAGTGACTGGTCCTGCATTTTCAGGAGGGAAAGATGGTGGTGATCTTATTAGGCCCCTGGGTGGGCCAAATTTTCCTAATTACATGGAAATCAGAGCAGCCTTAGACTGTGGTTTCTTACCTGTGAGAAGTAAACACTCCCCTGCTGTCACTAATGTCCTGTAAATCATGTTAAAGAGAAGCATAATTAACATTTTTGATCAAATCAAGCTTCAAAGCTAAGAGGTGCTTGAATGAGTAAAGCCACATTTCCTAGTCAATTGTGAATAGATTCTCCAGGAAATGACAATACTTAGGGCATCTCTGCGCTCCCTTCTAGCTGTCTACCTTTACTCTTTGAACACCTACACAAGGTGAGGGGAGCTTTGGGAGAAAAGCCTCAGCAGTCCCTCATTGGGTTTCTGGGACCAAAGCTCTTGGGAACAAAGGGTATGATGTAAGAAACAGTGAGGGGACAGCCACCCTGGATCTAAGAAGAAGCCTTGGACTTTCTATGTGCTAAACAGAACCTTTCCTGGGCATGGCCGATTAGCTCTGCTTGTCATACACAAAGCATTTAGGGAAAACAGTGTTCCTGGTTAAAAGACAGGTGGCTTGGCACAAACTATTCCCATCTTCATGTTTTTAAAAATGTACATTGAAAAAATATTCATCAAATTGCCAAAGGCTAATTAGAAATGAAGCTGGTATGCAGGTGAGTGCCCAAGTGAGTGCCCAAGTGGGATAGTTGAAAAATATTTCAAAGGCATTTAGCCCCCCAAGGACACCATCCCGAGACAGCCCCTGGAGTCGGAGTTCATATAGGAAACAATGCTGTGCTTTCTTTCAAGGACAGAAAAAGAGGGTGGGGGAAGAAGGGAGGAGGAGGGTGAATGGGGGTGGGGAGGAAGAAAGCAGAAGCCATCTCCCCAAAACTTGGGTGGCAAGTATCTTTTGAAGTCAGCAGTTAACTTGTACTCACACTGGAATTTTAGTGTGGTCTGAGGCTGGCTCTGGCTCAGGAGCGTCATCAAGAAGCATCGTCAATAAGCAAAGCAGATTCAGGGATGGGATCCACTGCCTCCCCTCGCATCATTGAAATAGAGGGACAATCACTTGTTTTAAGTTCCTCTTCTGAATACAAGAGAGGAATGTTCCCATGTGACATCGGGTGTTAGAGTAACATATCTGGGATTAGCTAAGGCTCCTCCTACAACTTTTCTGGTTCCTTTTAAAGCACAGCATATGAATTTGCTTCTATAACCCCAAGACCCAGTTTTGCTTATGTCCTCCGCCTTGGTTTGAGATGAGTCTCACAGAGGAAGTGATCTTACTATGTATCAATTGGTTATGTGACTGAAGAGGAGTATTGGTATGTATCAGGGACTAGATTATACTAAGACTACTTATGTAAATAAATAGAATAAACAGGAGTCCAATCATTGTATATATCCTGGAAAAGAACTGTGTTTTCTATTAGATCAAACAAATTACAATCATTTTAATCAATGTATACATTAGTGCATAGAACAGAGGGGCTGTAGGTTGAATATTTCCAGAGTCCATTTCAATTTTAAGGTTCAAATACCATTTACTGATATGCAAGTGTCAATGTGTGTGCAATAAAATGCACATTTTTAGTTATATGATTTACTCTTTTTAAGAAATGAATTTTAAAATACAAGAACTAAGAGTGCTAGTTTATACCTTTGAAAGTTGTTTATATGAATTCATAAATCAGAAAAACCCATCTTTATTAGGCCGTGAGTTCTAAATTAAGACTTAAGAAATGTAGATAGTACAGATGTGCCTACTGATTCTCTTTTCTGGGCTGGAATGCTCAGAAAACAAATGGGTTAAAAAGACAAATCTGGGCTGGGGAGATGACTAAGCTGCTGAAGCACTTGCCTTGAAGGAAGGCGTGAGGACAGGAGTTCAAATCCTCTGGGTGGATGATGTGGTTGCCAGCCTGCAATTCCGGCCTCAGGAGACTGGAAAAGGAGATCCCTGGGGTGCTCTGGCTAGCAAGTCTAGCCACATCGAGGAGCTCTGGATTTGACTTGTAGACCCTGCCCCAGTAAATAAGATGGAAGTGGGTGATTCCCAGCATCGATGTCAGGCCTGCTCCTGACTCTTGTGCACTTGTGCATTCATACCCACATATGTGCACATACGTACACCAGCAAATGTGTAAACCATGAACACACCTGGGGGAGGGGTGAAGGGAAAAAAAGGCAAATTTAGCCATGTTGAAATTGTCTCGCTTTCCCGACACCCCACCCGGATGCAATGCTCCTTTCTTATTTTGTTTTGCATTGTTTCTGATGAATCAAGACAAACTGGTTTGTATTTAAAACAAAGAGAGGCATACCAGTTGCCATATTCTGAGAAGTATGTTTGTTCCCTCTTTACAGAGAGGGATCTCATCAACGTGAACACTGTCCCACAGGGGCTCTACACCATCCTTCATCTGATGATGGGCTCCCTTTACACTTTCAGGAGGCTGCTAAGTCAGCTTAATCATTTCTATCCAAAGAGATGGAATAGACAGTGTATTCAAGTGATGGCTAAGTTTTAATCTTAATAGGTTGAGGGTCTTTATTCAAATAGCATCCTCTTAGGGAGGTCGTTACTGACCATCCTATGTTAAATTGCATAAAATTTCTCTCTGAATTTGCTCATTTTCTGTTAATATGTCTCTAAGGTACACACTACCATCAGATCTGACCCCCACCCTACATACACTTCATAAAAGCTCTACAGAGGGAAATACTGTTTGTCCACAGACTCACCAAATCTCCAAGCCCCAGACTTGTGTCTGATACATGTAGGCAATTGAGAAATACTCAGTAACTAAGTAACTGCAGTAAATGGATTCAACTTACCAAGTAGGCTTAAAAAAAAGTAACAAATTTAATAATTCATCAAGTTTAATTTCCTCATTTGTTCTCTGTCTCCTCCTGTCTTTGCCTGTTGGATCACTTTCTTTTCTACTTGTTGTTTCTTTGATAATTTATGTGACATCAAAATGTGGTCATAGGAAAAGAGATCATTTATTTTATTCTATCTCCCATAGACCAAGGAAACTGGCTATGTCAGCCAGGGTTTTGTTTCTGACTGGTTGTCTTGACACCTTGAGGCCATTCGCTCCCTTCCCTGGTGCTGTGTTTCAGTCTTTGTAGTTTCTTGGCATGGGAATTTGGTCATAGAATACTTGAATCATGATCTAAACTAAAAGAATGTGTGTAGGTAGCTTTCATACCAAAGATGTTGTTTGTTGATTCAAATACAATTATCTGACATATAGCTATTGGCTTTCAACTGTGTATGTTCTATCTTCCTTTTGTTTTTAAGGATATTACACACACACACACACACACACACACACACACACACACACACACCTCTTTGGAAATCATCACCTATCTATCTGCTGATCTAACCATAGAGAGGGGAAGAAGAGAATGGACAGGAAGTGATCTGTTGGGTGTGTGAGCATGAGCACACTTCTGTCTTTGCTCTAGGCTTTCACAGGGAGGGGGATAGAAACATGCCTTACACCTGCTGGTAGCTTCTGGGAGATGTTTGGGGTTTTCCCATGGCTTCTACAGAGGTGGCTGTGTTTCAGAAATGAGTGAATATTCAGAACAGTCTACAGGCTGTACACACTGAGTAATCATGAGGAATTCTTCAAAACAACCTCAGGTTGGTAAATTTTTCCACCCAAAATAATAATAATAGTAACAATAGCAGAAACAGCAACAATAAACAAGATATGCCCTGTATGCTTCCACCCAATTATTAGCTAATAATGCATAATTATGATTAATTCCACTCTTTAAATGCGGATTCTAAAGAGCAATAACCATTTATTTGATGTTTTCACGTTATTTTCCTGCACGTCCTTTATGTCAATTATGTGTTGTCAGGCACATCTGATTGTGCTCCAGTGTGGTTTCGATGGTTTGGTAATTGTACATTAAAAAAAAAATAACAACACGTGTTTAGTATAAAAATTAATTATGTTAAGCATTGCTACTAATTTTGCCAGGCGAAAAAAAAATGTCATCCCACAAATTTTGCACATAAAGCGGGTGGCCAGCCTACTTAGGGGCTTTATGATCTGTGGCTGAGTCTGTGAGGGAGCCGTTTCTCAGAGCTGAGACAATGCAGTGGACAGCAATCTGCCACTTCTCGGGTCCCTGTGTTCCCTTAAAATTTGTCTTTGGCCTCCACCTAATCAACCATTTCCCAATCTCAATTATAATAACACTGCTGAAAATATCGTTTTGAAATGATGCTGCATTGTAAACTGACAGAGCTTCTGCCAGCAGGCTGGACAGTCATGGATGCAGCTCCCATCTTTTAGTTCCGTCCTGTTTATAAGAGGCTGATTCTAGGTAATAACGAAGAAACACATTAGCTATGCTGTAGAAATCTACCCAGAAAATTCTGTGGGAGCAGGGGAGGGAGGGAAGATAACAGAGAGAGAAAAGGGAGAGGCAAAACTGGGTGGAACTGGATGGAACAAAGTCTGCTCAATATTGCAACCTTTGGGGAATATTTTATTGTGATGTATTAAAAAATCTAATTCTTAAAATAATGTTCTGCTCCTGTAACTCAAAATCATGTTTGGTAAGGGGCACGGGGGGGGGACGGACGGACAACTAGTCAGCTTTATGTCTGAGGTCTTATTACTTTGATGCTTTTTTATTTAATCAGCCACGAACACAGTTACCAGCAGACGGTGACTTTTCCCTGAGACATGCTTCCTGCCTAGAACTCTGCCTTGTGACTGTAGGTTAATGTTAATGAAACATGAAAAGGCAGGCCCTTTTTAGGAAAATTTGTTATTAACAAGTAAAGGTTTGGTAACATTTGGAATCACACCACGAGTCACACCATTGGGAATATGGCTAGAGCAGACTTGAGAGTCAGCCTGCCGTGTTCAAGTGATAAATTTGTTTACATCCCTTAAAAGTTCTAACTCTGTACAGACGAGGTGACATCCTACTTTTCACATTCGTGTTCAATTCACAAACATAAAGAGACTCTGAGCCATTAGGGCAGCTTTCATTTTGGCTGGGGAAGGATGAAATGACAGTGAGAGTGCCTTTCATAGCAGAAAATAATTGTATACTTTTCTGATTATTATTTTTGGCAAGGCGTGCACATTTCGGCTTTCCGGTGTATTACATCATTACATTGTATAATGCATCATAATGATAGAGTGAATAGAGATGAAGAAATGCCAGTGTCTGCTCCCAGTTTAAAGACAGAGAGACATTGCATGCATTTTCAGCTGGGGAGGCTGCTGCTTGGGAAGTACTCTCTGAGATGAAACAAAGCTGCCTTCCCACTTGGCATTCACATTAATTGTGGACTTGCCAACAGGCCAGTTTCACTGGCGTATAAATTAGTGGGGAATAATTCCACTTGTCTCAAGAAATAGAATATCTGAGGACTGCTTCCTGAGCTGAAGATGACTGCTTTTTCTGTTCTTTGCACTCAGAGACACAAAAGCACCCGGTGTTCTCCCCCAGCATACCTGTCTGAGAGGTTACAGTGGCCAACAGGACAAATACATTTTTTAAATTATTATTTTAAACAGTCTACTTATGTGTGAAAGTAAATCCATTTCAAGTCCTCATTATTGTAAAACGGGAGTCTATGAAGCCCCAGAGAGGAAATGGAAGCACTCTGGTTGTTATTGGTAAGAATACCAGGAGATGCTAAGAAGAGGCAGTGATGGTGGTAGCTGCTATGAAGGGTGTGCCAACGGGAGCTAATGTAGCTGTTCAGGGGAGAAAAGGGTATTTTATTCAATAGGTTTATTTATTTGTTTTTGTAATTATGTTGTGTAATAGTTTTTTCAGAGACTAATTTTTAAAGATTTTTGCATTTTTATTTTATGGCTATTTGTTTTGCATGCATATATGTCTGCACACCACATATGTGCATCGGCCACATAGTCTAGGGAAGGGCTTTTGTATCCCCTAGAATTAGAATAAAAGCTGGTGTGAGCTGCCTTGGGGGAGATGAGAATCAAACTCCAGTTCTCTGGAAGAGCAACCAATGCTCTTAACTGATGAATGAGCCGTCCCTTCAGCCCCCTAATTTTTTAAAAGAATAATACAAACCTGTTTGCCTGCCAAAGCATTTTATACTTTAGTTCTACAGCAATGACCACAAATATGCACATTAGTTAAATAATATACTTCAGGATTTTGTAGCCCAGGCTGGCCTTGAACTCCTGTTTTTCTTCCCTCGGCCTTCTGAGTGTGGGGTACAGCCCTGCACTCTGGCCCCTTTAGCATTCTGTAATGAGCTGTCTGAGAGGCATTTGCTCGTTCACTCAGCCCCGTGAGACTGGTGCGTGCTCTGTGCTCCGTGCTCTGCTAGCTAAGGAACAGGACTCGACTGCAAAGACCTAACAGTTCCTGCCACACCAGCATTTTAATGTTCGCAGAAAAGCTATCTCAAAAGTCGTTTTAATTGGGTTATTCAGACTCAGATTTATTGAGAAAAGGCACATTGGCCTAAATATTTTTTCTATAGTTTTAAATCCTAGCCAAAAAAAAAAAAAAGGAAAAAGAATGGAACCAGAGGGTGGGTGCTTTTGGCTGGGTGTGGCTAAGTGGTATTTTGTGCTTAACCTGTACACAGCCTGAGTTCAGTTGCCAGCATCAAAAACAGTAGCAGTAGCCATCAGTTTTCAGATGAGAGAATACTTTGTGTTTTCTCCACTTTGTGCAGTATAAGGTTTGCTTTACCAAGTAAAAAATAAAATAGAGGTGTGCTTAGTTATTGAGAAAAGTCACAGTCCGGAGTTAGCTAGCTAGCCAGCTAGTCATTTATTTAGTGTTTATTGTTTTGTGTGACTGGCTATGGTTGCTGGTACCCACATACTACAGCTGCTAGTGCATTATCCTTTACAAAGTTCTTAGACACAGAACTTTGTTGTTTGTGGCTAAAACCAAGGGCTTCTGAGTCATGTGGATGAATAGCCCTGTGATCTTAAAGTCTAGAAGCTTCAGTAAAACCCCAGAAAATTAGAATCCGTCGTTTTTCAGGTTTCTGATGAGTAGATGAGGTGCTCCTTTCAAATAGCTTATAGAAAACTCAGCAAACGGTGCTATTCTGTTTTAATGATTTCTAGATCTCGTTACAACTTTATGAAAGGAATCCGCTAGTGATCCCACTAGATGCTCTTGCTTATTTTTATCTCTGTATGACTACAAGAGCAGGATCCCTTTCCCAGGAGTCCTCCATCATCTTCTTCATTGGCATATTTACCACTCATTTCTTAGGGCTTCGTTAGGGTTCTCTCCTGACTTCAACACTTTAGTTCAGTACATTCACTCCCCATAAATATTTATCCAGTCTCACTGTAGACTGCTGGCCAATGTGTTAAGGGCTAGAAA
Organism: Onychomys torridus; assembly: GCF_903995425.1. Taxonomy (NCBI): domain Eukaryota; kingdom Metazoa; phylum Chordata; class Mammalia; order Rodentia; family Cricetidae; genus Onychomys; species Onychomys torridus. The sequence goes on along the minus strand of NC_050452.1, from coordinate 6,568,802 downwards.
AACAGTGATCAGCACAGGAGAGGCCGTGGTTCTTGTCACCATGCAGCTTCCATTCCTGCTGAGCAAGTGAGCCCCTGTCAACACTGCAGGATGACTGTTGACTTGCTTAGGGGAGGTAAGGTTCAGACAAACAAGAGGGCAGGTCCTGAGGCACTGGCACAGTCTGGGTTTAAAGGATTTTCTCAAGAAGGTGGTGTTGCATTGACGTCTAGAAAAGGCCAAGGAGAAAGCAGACCACTAGGTAAGATGAGAAGAAAGTCTATCATGTTCTCCACCTGTGCAAAGCTCGGAGGTACTCCGCCTGCCACCCAGGAGCAGCTGATTTCAGAACACGTTTTCTAACCCCATAGTGAACAGTCAGTTGCCTCTTCTTGGCAGTTCACATATAATTACTGTCAAAAATATTTATTTGACTTCCTTCCAAATACACCTCATTCATCTATCCATTCATTTAGTCAACAAACATTTACAGAACATCCAGGGAGGTCCTTTTCATACTTTGCATATCAATTCTGTAACCACACATCTCATAGGTGTGTCTTACATCTCTAGATCTAGTCTTGTTTAGCTACATGCAGTGGTTTCTATGTCAGAAACTTAATCCCTAATACAACAGTGCTGAGAGGCGGGACTCTCAGAGGTTATTAGTCATGGGGGCTATGTCCTCAGGAAGATGTTAGTGTCATCATCATGGAGGTGAGCTAGTAATCACAAGAGTGGGTTTCTGGAGAAAGGATGTGCTCCCTTTCTTCCCTGCTGTGTTTTCTTTCTACAAACTCCTCTGCTATTTGATACTGTCCACCCTGTTATGTGCCCCATCAATCTTAGATGTCCCAGCCAAATATATGCCTACTGTATATTAAACCAAAGCTTACTCCGATTATACACCAAATATACTCCTATTGTTTATAAACATCCCGGCTTGTGGTATTCTGTAATGACAGCAGAAAATTTCCTAAGACATCGCGTTAAAACCTTGTGAATAGCAGACATATTTCATCATTTGATGTCCCATTTAATGACTTCCACATAGTTGCCACTCTGGAAGCTGATGATCTTTGACCTTTGTGTGAATCTCTCCCACAGCCATCGTCTGTTGCCCTTTATAAGTCCCTGGCAGCATCCTACAATGTTGAATGTTTCTAGCCTAACAAAAAACATAATTAGGAAGGTAAATCTGCTGAAGCTGAAACAAATCATTTAATTCATTCCACAAGCCAAATGGAAAATGATTTTGAGATTATCCACCGTATTGGGTTATCTGCTCTACTGCTCCGTACCATTAGCTCAGGCAGTTGGGAATTGCTTGCAATTCACAAAGAAGCAGATTGTGTTTGGTTTGCATTGGCTGTGTATCCTTTTCTGAAGAGGCTATGAGTCCTCTCCAATTCAGTGAAGGCAGCCAGTCAGGGTGGCTTGCAAGCCAAGTCGTGCGGGTTCTCCTGTATGCGGGTTCTCCCGGTGTTTGTGTGCAGTGTGAGCATCTGCACATGGAGACAGGCTTTCTTCTGTCTAGCTTATCTGTTCAGGGGCCTTGGAGTGGTTCAGTCATCTGGGCTTTGGGTGACAGAGATTCTGCTTAGGATTCCCTGTTTCTTAGGAGATGTAATAGGCCCTGGCACTTCCCTATCTAAAGCCCACATTGCCTCAGTTTCTAAAGGGTTCTAAAACCTCCTTACCATAACAGATTTCGGAATACTGACCATGCTGAACATCTTCGTGTCCAGGTTCTCTTGGACACTTTAATGCCACCTACACTGTTCAGAATATGTTCCTGTGTCTACTGGGGCAGAATGGTAAGGCCACCATGAGTCACTCTACCCTGAGACACACTTGCCATAATTCCAAGGTGACATTTAAAGAAGACCAGTGAGAAAGTTCACAACTGTGAAGCAGACAGTTCGAAGGCAAACTGTCCCAACACTACAGTTTTGAAGAGAATTTGGCTATTTGCAAAGCCTAAGACTGAGTCTTTCCAAAACACGCTGGCAGAGAGGAGTGGGAGAACATATGGATGGATGGATAGATAAGTAGAAGGTTATCGGATATGTGAAGATTAGTTTCTCTTGTGTACTTGCTCCAAGTATGGCTAGACAGTCTTAAAAGAGTTTATCATCTTCCTCAAATTAATTTGGAGGGACTTTCTATTATGTGGGGTGATGAGGCTGCCAGTGCTTGGATGCCAAGCTGCATCTTTGGGGCCAATGTGAGTTACCCTGCTAAGGTTTGGCCTCTTAGGCCAACAGAGGCAGAGCCAGGCATTGGAAGGTATCACACTTTCTTATGGGGACTTTTTATGAATTTGACAGTACTTTCTCAGAATATAGGAGGGCTGAAGTCTTAACGGGGAAACAGTTAATAAAAATGTAACATCTGATTCAAAACAGATTGTATAAACTGATTAAGATTTTGTTATATCATACCACAAATGAGCTTTTAAATGCTAATCCAGATAGAATAAAAGACAGTGGATAGTATTTTATTTTTTAAAGTAGTATAATTTTTGAATTAAAAATATCACTATAGACTAAAGACAGGACATTGTCGTCTGTGTTAGCAGTTTGTAAAACTACAAAACAAACAAACAACAAACAAAACTCAATCAAACAAACAAACAAAAACCCCTAACCAACTTGGCATGGTACCACATGATGGAAAGGACAGTTCAGTCCCTTTGCCCTAAGAATACTCCTAAACTGTTAAAAAAAATTTCCATAAGACTTTCTTTCTTTCTTTCTTTTTTTTTTTTTTTTTTTAGTTTGGTTTTTCGAGACAGGGTTTCTCTGTGTAGCTTTGTGCCCTTCCTGTAACTCACTCTGTAGTCCAAGCTGGCCTCAAACTCACAGAGATCTGCCTGCCTCTGCCTCCTGAGTGCTGGGATTAAAGGTGTGCACCACCACTGCCTGGCTCCATAAGACTTTCTTAATACCATCATCACAAAGAATCCTAGGTTCACTCTGCTGTCACCCCCATAGCATTTTCTTCTTCTCTGTGTCTCTACACTTAAGACTGACTCTGAAGGGCAACTGATTAGAAACTAGTCACACAAGTACAAGCAACTGGATTGCACCACCCACCAGGAACAGGCCCTTCCCTGACATTGTGACTACAGACCCATGAGACCCTGTACAGCGAGACTTCCAGCAAGCAAAAGCCAGACCTCTGGCTTGCAAAAACTATGAGATAATTATTGTATGCAGCTTTAAGTTACTATATTTGTGGTCATTTTCTACCCAGCAATAGAAAACTAATATAATTATTCTTCATACAAAATATTCCATAATCACACTTTCAAATGGCTGGGTCTGTTATACTCTTGTAGGATCTAATGCATGAAGTTATAATTCATCTATACTTTTTGACCTCTGCACATTACAATAGTAAATACCTTGCTTTGTATTTATGCCTGGACTCCTGTTCCTGGCAACCCAGCTGCTTCCAGCTCCCACGTGGAGGTCTGATGGCAGAGGGTCAACTGTGTGGTACCCAGGAACCATCTAGCATGTTCCATAGAACTCACGGCCCATTTTATATTTGTCTTCACAGGCTTACTTGGTCCAGGTAGGAATAATTAACTCTAAGGAGCCTGGGAGCAACTTCTGGGGACAATTCTTGCTTTACTAAGAGCCCTAACGATACTGGAATTCCCACTAAAGCTGTTCACTGATATTCTACAGGACTATCTAGACAGCCTTTCAAGTTGGTCCTTTTCTGTTTCGCCCCAGGGAGAATCTGACCAACTATATATTCATTGCTATTTTCCCCATTATTTATTACCTAGACAGAATAGCATGATTAATTATTGATCATAGACCAGTAACTGATTAAAGTGAGGTTCTGATCAGCAGTCAAAAGTCATTTGTTTCCAGGCATTCGTGATTCCTGCATAGAGAGTGACAGAACAATACCCTCTCTAGTGCATAAAATATGACACCTGTAGACAGACTGGAGTTACCAGCCAGCCTCAGAGCCCTTCACAGCACTTTGTCTTAATAAATGTGAAATAATGATTTGCCAAAAGAGAGAAACTGTTTGGAAGATTTACATGTAGTGAAGACAATGTGAAATATAATAGGAGGTCTAACTAGAATTTGTTTCTCACGGACTGAATGCTTTGCTGAAGAGAAGCTCACCAGGAATAGCTCCTGACCATCTGGGAAGTAGATCAGATGTTGTCTTGCCCCTCCTTCCCTCTCTCCCTCCTTTCCTCTCTGTCTCTCTCTCCCCTCCCTCCCTCCCTCTCTGTCTCTTTGTCTCTCTCTCTATCTGTGTCTCTCTGTCTCTCTAATTTCCTTTCTTTTCTTGTTCCTCTCTCTCTTTTTCTTACAAGGTTTTCATTTCATAGTCCTAATAACAGTCTATGACTGCAGGAAGCCAGAGAAGGCACTCAAGGCAGGAACCTGGAGGCAGAGACCACAGCAGAGGCCATTGAATGATGGTATTCCTTTGCTTGCTTTCTCTGGGTGGTCCCTGTCCTTGCTGGCTTCACAATTACCTGAGTATTTAATGGCACAATGTTCTGGAAGGCAGAATGGTGGGATGAAGGGTTTTTGAATGACATGCTGGGGAACCAAGTGAAAAACAGGTATTTGGTAAGCAGGGTTCCAAGGCAAAACATACCGATGACGGTAATAGTTTATTTTGAGAGTTTCCTGGTAGTTTGGAAGTAAAGGGAGGACTTGGGTTCTGTAGCTCAAATATCTTATCTAGGTACCTACAAATATCCAGCCATCCAATCAAAGGTTTCATAATTCCTTTTTCAAAGGCCTGTTATCATTGTTTCTACCTACCATCAAGTTGACCACCAAGCCTTCTGCTTAGAGATGTCTCCAGAGGTGGGTAGCTTTGTGAAATCTCTTCTCTGTCTCTCTTTCTCTGTCTCTCTCTCTTTCTGACTTTCTCTCTGTGTCTCTCTGTCTCTCTGACTCTCTCTCAGACTCCTTCAGACCTTCACAGATATTGATAGAAGATTCTGCTTTTGTCTTTAAAAAAACCTGTCATTGTTGCTCTGATAATGGCAGATGAGAGTCAGTTTAAGGAGACAGTCCCCATGGGGCCAAGGACAGCAGTAGCCCTAGGGTGCCAAGCAGTGCTGCATGCAGAGACAGGTGTCCCCATGTTTGGGTGCCAGGTCCTTCCTCCACAGCCCTGTGTAAGCTTCTCTGGAGACTCAGCTCATTCTAGAAGCCAGCAACCATTCTGCTGTTTCACTTTCTCCTCTGAACAGTTGCACAAGCTCCAAGTGGCCAGTTCATTTCAAGAATATTGTTTCTGTCCACTTTGGATGCTTTCCAGGACATGCAAAAACTGAAAGCCCAATTATGAAAATCAAATGAAGACTAGAAGCTGACCATGTCCAATTTGCGAATTCTTCATCAAGGCTGAAAGTGAGACTGGAACCAGTTTGTGCTTTACAAAAATGAACAGTAGAAAAACACTAAAAGTCCTTTAAAACAAGTTTTTAAAAATGAGGGCAGCAAGCCTTTATCCAAAAAGGCTAAAATTCACCAAAAAAAAGGAAAAGACTTTATAATTGTTAATTGCCCAACTGTTAATTCTTGGGAGGATTTCCATTGAAAGTCCCTAGGGTAGAAGAGAGCTGCCTTTATTGAGTGAGAAGTAAGAGATGGTGGCATGTGTGGCTGATTTCAATTCTCAGGCACTATGTGAACCCTGAATGTGGTTACTGGGTTTTCTAATCTAGAGTTGTAGATGCTTTAGGGACATTCAGGGAAGATGATGGTGTTGAGGCACGGGCCTGAGACTTGAACAAGCCAAGCTCTTGAGCTCCCATTCTTTCTTTCTGTAGCCCTGATAGAGTTACCTAACTCTCCACTGTACTTTCTGTTCATATGTAACACAAGTTCAACAGTGCTGAGATGCAGTTGTGAGATTTTCATGAAGTAACACATGTAAGCTCAGTAGTGTCATGCCTGACATGGAAGAAGTGACTGTTTTTTTTTTTTTTCAAATAACTCTTACAGGAAGTTTGGGTGACATTAGGGAATAATTAGGGCTTAGGCTCATACATTTGCTCACGCATATTCAGAATGTGCTCTCAAGTCAATTAAGAACAGAATGGTGCTTACAGAACAATTTGTGAACGCAGACTTCTAAATGTCTGTTTGAAGCATGGACAACAGAAAGGACAATGGCATCTTTAGAAGACAAGTCTATTTGCTGAATGCCCATTGAATAAGCATCATATGCCAGACACTGGGCAATGGCGTGGGAAACAAAGATAAATAAAATATTGTTCTTGGCTCAAGATTTTATAGTCTTGTTACTCTGCGGACATGTTAGCGGAAGATTATGAGTCTGTGTGAAAAGTCCCATAGTGGAGATTCAGATGGTCGCAGGGGACAAAGAAGGACACATGGAAGAAAGAGTGTTTAAGCTGAGATCCAAAGAGCTAGTAGGTGGTTTGCAGGCAGGCAGGTGAAGGGAGGACCTGCCAAGCAATGGGAGCCAAGCAGAAGGAGAAAGCATGGAAGACCGTAGTGATTCAGTTCTTCTGGAACACAGAGCACATGGGGGAGATGGTTGGGGGAGTGCAGCTGGATAGGCTGGCCAAGCCTGCACACTATACCACATATTCAATTGAACCACCCAGATGAGGAAGATGAAGAAAGACTCATGAATGATGCAGGGGAACACAGGCTAGAGTCGGGTGCAGGCCACCCATAAAACTGTGGGAAATACGACGCAAGAGCTTTTGTGATCTGCAGAGGCATACAGTCTGAGTATAATTGCTAGCTGGACTTACCTGGCAGCCCTTCCTTGGCCAGCTCTAGCAAGCCTCTTGAAATTCTAAACAGACTACAGTCATGGTGCACTCCAACCCTGGTGACCGATAACGTGGCTTAGCCCAAAAGGTTAAGAAATGCCCACTGTCCCACTGTCCATGAACTTCAATTTGTTGTTGAAAGGATATACAAAAATGAAAAACTACACATTTCCTAAAAATTCTGGCTTCTTGAACACTTTAAATAAAAACTGTGACCACTTAGATATTATATCTAAGCATCAGTTCTCACAACTATCTACCCATTTATTTATCCATCATCCATCTGTCAACCTGTCCATGATCACCTTTGGGGAACCACAAAAGCCACTACTGAGCTTTAACAGATAATATGAATCAATTCATCGACCACTGGATTCTGAAAATAGCTGGGGGAATTTAGGATGCTAGTGTGGAACCATCTTTTGTTAAATTTAAACCCCATAAAAATCTGTTTACTTGTTCTCATTATGCAAATTTTGTGTTTGTTAATATCTAATGTGCAGTTTTATAAACGCAAATGTAAGTATTTTGCACACACATTTTCTCTGTGTGTGAATAGAATGTTTCAGAGAATTCCTTCCTAATAAAGTAATTACTGTGGACATAGACTTTTGATAGATGCATATGTATATAAATATGTGCATCTTTGTTTGTATATGTGTATATATACTTTCACCTTGATTCTTTACATATGCTAATCTGCATAGAACAGATAATAATATTAAAAGAAAATTTGGTAGTCCTTTATGGATCCATCTTTGTGAATTCATTTTATATTCATTGTAATAGCATTGATCAAAACGAATTCATTTGGTATTCATGTAGATGTCACACGTGCTTCCATAGGTGTCTCATTGTAGATTAGCATTTCTCAGAGGACACTTAAAAGAAGTGTTACTGAAAGTCTTCATTACACATATTGCTGAGATTAGTCCATTAAGGACCATGTACTTACATAATACTAATGCATTTCTGCCACTTAAAATACTACATTACCCATTTCTGATATCTAGCAAATATCTAAGGCAATTTTGAGAATTACTGACATCCCAAGGAAAGTAGTACTTTCATGATCAAGCCTGTATTTTGCTGATATTTTAAAAGCTAAGGTATATTAGATACAAATAAAAAGAGAATTAGAATGAAATTTATGTGATGACCACAATGATATTTGAATGGCTTTACATAGTCAGGCACCAAAAAGAAAACCAACCAACCAACCAACCAACAAACAAAAAACCCAAAAAACAAAAACTCACCAGTTTTTGATTTTTGACACAAGATCACCCTTTTCTTTTTTAAAAATGTAAATGAAGTAAAGAAGTTGTGGATGACATATTTGTCCAAAAACACTGAATTCCTGGTTGTACCCTTCTGGAGTTAGATTCATCTAAGAAATAAAAGCAAATAAACCACCACAAAAATAAACATAGGGCCATCCATCTTGCCTATCTATGCCTTCCTTGCACCTTTCCTGATGCTATCCTGGGCAGAATTTTTGTTGAGATTATTATGAGTTTTGGCCAGGAATGGAAGTAGCTCCCAGGGTATCCCATTGCTGGAGCATTTCAGAGAGGGGCATGAGTTTTTCTGATTCTTGGTTGCATGGGAATTTTTACACCTAAAGACCTGGTGCAGAGCCATAGCCCAGCATGGCAACAGACTTGCAGGTCCATGAAGTAAAGATTTGGAGCACACAGGGTATTCCAAGTCCCAGTGGGAGTGTCTTTCTCATTCTTGGAATCACACTTTGAAGAAAATAATGTTTTGAAGAATGGTGTTTCCTGCTATAGTGTTGGTGGGAATGAGAAACCTTGCAGCCACAATGGAAAATAACATGGCAGCTTTTCAGAAAATTAAAACTAGAACCACCATATGATCAGGAAATCCCACTTCTGGGTATTTATCCAAAAAAAGATAAAATCTGGATCTAGAAGGGTATTAGCAAGCTCATGTTCATTGCAACACTTCCCACAACTACAAAGATGTGAAAACACCCAAAATGCCCATGGACAGATGAATTGATCAAATTATATCATGCACACACAATGGAAAGTTCTTCAATTTTAATAAAGTCATTGCTATGTACACCGACGAGGATGGACCTTGAGGGCATAAAGCTAGGTGGAAGAAGTCAGTCACTAAAAGATAAATATTACCCGAGAAGTCTAAAACAAACTCGTGGAATGAAAGAATGGAATGGTGGTTTGTAGAGTTGAGGGAGACTAAACGGGGAATCACTGGCCAAAGGGCTGTATGTTTCAGTTCACCAAAATGAGCAAGTCCTGGACACCTGTGGGCAGCACTGTGCCTAGGCACAGCTCAGTTTTATACTTAAAAATCTGTTGAGACGGCAGGTCTCCTTTAATGTTTCTTTAAGACAATAAAACATTTGAATAAACATATTTTTTAATTAAAAGGCTTGAATTTGGGGTCATGCATGGGAGACCTATAGTGCTTCTATGATGCATGACTCCTCAACTATAGAACCCCAATTCTTCTCCTTTGTACAGATTTCAGTTGTTTTTAACCTTCCTCTGTGTGGATAGCCTGACTGCTGTACACACCTGTTACCAGACCCAAGGGCTGTCCCTCAGATGTGCTTTCTCCTTCCAGACACTGTCAGGACACATCACCTTATTTGGTGCTGACTCAGTGGGAGCCAAATTTCCAGCAGTCTACCAACTCACACCTGCAGAATTTGCCGGCACATCCGTTTTGCAAACACACAAAATGGGTAATTGGGCACACAAATGCCTATTTGCATTGCAATTTGGCATTTGTATACACAGTGATGGATTTTTTCATGTGCAAATGAGAGGGACACAAGAGCAAAATGGATGTCCTCAAGTAAGAAGGGTGCCTTTAAAACACATACATCTTTTCAGAGCCCCGCTAAAAATGTGAGGAATGCCAGGAAAACAGAGAGTGGATATATCATCACCTGGCCTCTCAGGTACAGTCCCAAGGGCCCCTGCCACTCCGACCCCCCAAAGAGAACAGCCAGCCAGAGATTTTTCCCATAACAAAGGACTTGGGGGAAGTATCACAAAATCAAGTAACAAATATTAACACTACGGCTGTCATGAATGTAAGGAGTTTTTACATTCTTACAGTGTTTGGCATTTTGTGATGACGACTGACCGTATGATTATTCTACACAGTGCCATACAGTTCTGCTACAATGGTTTTGAGGTGTGTCATTCTGTTTGGCAGTAAAATTATGCACACACGTATACACAGGAACATTTGGAAGCATACGCTTTTGAAACTAATTAAAAGGAGGTAAAAAAAATTGACGATGGACTTGTGCAAAGGATGGGTGCGGCTTTAAGGTGCCTCCCACGCCATAGCTCATTCTCTGGTTGGTTTGTCTCTTCCATCGATCCTTGATGCTTTAAACCTAAGTTGTCCTCATGCAAGCCTCACCATGTCCCGAGGGGTCCAGGAAAGGAAGTCAGGCTCACTCAATGTGTCCGAGGCATGTAGAGTGCCTCCTTTGTCAATCCCACACCCATGTCTGTCCTAGCTTGAGGCCTTGGTCCCCTTCCTTAGAACCCCTGTGGTACTCCTTTTTGCTTCTGGAAGCTCCCAAGACTTCCTCTCTGCTCTTTTAGACTGGAATTTCCTGTTTGACTTTGGCTTTTCTTTCTTCCGTTGTTCAGGAAGTTCCTGTGATGCTCCAAGGAACCTGCTCCTAGAAGGGTCTACTTCTAGCTTAGTTTGGGCATTCCCAAAGCTCACTCCCATGAGTAGTCTCACCTGAGCCCTCTTGGAATACTCAGTGCTGGCTGTGCCCTGACCTATGAACCAGCCTGTGTGTGTGTTTCTCTGTGCAGTCACCATGCATGTCTGATGTAACATACTCCCCACCCCACCCTCTCCAGACCCTTGCTGTTTTCAGTGTCTTCCTCCTAGTATCTGACTTACTGGCTCAGCCTCTCCATCTCCTGTCCTTCCATTTTCATCCCAAGGGCCAGCAAGCCTTGCTTGTAAGGTCTCAGGATCCCAACCTCACCTTTCCCTTCAGCCGGCACTCTTACCCTCTGACTAACTGTGACAGTTCTTCCATTGAAAGCCTCGAAGTGCACTCACCTGATTCTGAGCACGTCATGTCACCATTCCTCACACAGTAAGAAAGAGAAACTTTCTGAAATGTTTCTCATTCTACATAGACTTTACTCTTCCTTAGCTCCCGTGAACCTCTTTCCTGTGTGTTCCTGGACTCTTCTGTATGTGTGTACTAACGTAGCATTTTCCTCCTCTTCGTATTTCTCTAAACCCAAGTACACTGCTCATGGCCAACAGTCTAGAACTTCAAAGAAACTAAGTCTTTCTCAGCCCAACACAGTATTGCTGACTTACTCCTTCAGCTTGAGGAGGGTCACACCAGCAGTTTAATAATCCTGTGATGAAAATTAAAGAAAAAATGTGTATACATATATTATACATGATTATTTATACATATACATATGTATATAATATGCAGTGGATATACTTACATATACATATCCTTTGCCATACTTAGCCAGTCATACAGTAATACAGAAATTCTAGCTGAATGCTTGTTGACTTCGCTTACCTCTCCATCATAGGGAAGCTCAGTAGAAGAGGCTGCAGAGTTAGTGGCTGGGCAGAGCCATGAAGCTCCTCTAGTGTCCTGCCTTCCCAGTGAGGCAGCACATCAGGTTATTAGTATTGCTTTATATTTAAACTCTGGTTCCTCCCCTTTCCGCCTCCTCCAGAGGAACAAGGGCCTAATAGGCTTCATGTACAACTGCCTATTTTTATTAAAGACAAGTGTAATCTTTTGTAGACCAAATGTCCCTATCATAAATGCTAACAGAGAAAAATATTAGGACTCATTTATTTATGAACCTGTTAATAATGAGGTGCAGTTATGAATAAAGGCTCTCTCAGCAAAAGCTCCTGAACAAACAATGCACAGTGGGGAAAAGGAGCTAGTTAGCCTTCTTGACTCAGATAAAGCTATGGAGAAATGACAAGTGCCAGTAATTAGCGTAGCCTCTTCAACAAGATAACCCTATAAATCTTTGTCTATTTCAATCACCAAAGACTCCGATCCAGTGCAAATTAAACCTGGGATGCCATCAATTTCTGTTAACCTCTCTATATTGTTCTGTGTTCATGCCTATGTGATAGATAGATTTTGTCATGTTATTAAATGGTGACATCTCCACACACGTGACCTAAAAATCTGTTTGCTCCTTCGTAAAGTGTTCTTAATCATCTCCCTTGTGCTTTGCAACAGGACAGACAGCTCTGGGTATTCCCACATGCTGCACAGGAAGTCCTGTGTTAAGAACTCAGGATCTATGTTTGCTGAGCAACTGAGACCTAGATGGAACACTAGTCAAGGTCTAGATTATAGACCAAACTGTTTATAATATTCACATAGCATTAAGAAAGCCATGATTGACAGTGTCTTGGCCCTGTGTGTTTCTTCCCTCTCACCTGGCCCAGCCCTCTAGCCTATTTTAAAAGGCTCCCAATTATCCACATCTTAGTAGCACTTTTAATCTAGGCTCTTGAAAGTTTTTTGTTTTGTCACCATCAGTAGGTTTTCATTAGTTTATTAATTTGCTATTATCAGAAATAAGAGCTAAAGCTATCATCCAAATTGGGGTGTGGTTGGAAATGATACGAAATCCTTTGACCTAAGGTAAGTTCAGGTTTACATGTGGGAAATCTGGGGCAGGCTCAAAGAGGAAGCCAGTAGAACATCCAGGTGCTCTCCAGGTACTTGGTCAGGTGGTTCCGTTGCTCATGTGTGAAGGAAATGTTCAGGCAGGCCTGAGGAAACATCGCTCAACTTTGAAGGCAAGACCTATGTGTCGCCTAACATGCTCTGTGCCTCAACTCCACTTCACTAACTTAAATAGGGTTAAATCAGGTATTTGCTACCAGATCTGGGTTCCCTCCTGCCCTCTTCCTGGGAGCATGTGCTCTGGGCTGAGCCAGGTTTTGTTTGAAGGGTGCCTCTTTCTACTTTGCTTAATTCTGTGTGCTCTCTCTCCCTTCTTTTCAGTGAACAGGCCAACATACTTGGGCCCTCATGATGAGAAAGGTGTTAGTAGTTATGAGGCGCTAGGAACACGTCCCGAACACGACAGAACCACGGGAGAGTTTTATTAAAGAGGACAGAGGTGACAGGCCTGTGTGAAACACACGTGGGGAGAGAAAGAGACAGAGAGAGACTGAGAGCCTCGTGCAAGATGGCGCCGGCTTTTTAAAGGTTGGGCCGCGCATGCGTACAGGGACTCCTGTGGGTACTCCACGCATGCGTGTAGATTACATGGCTGCGCGCGCGCTTTATGCAACCACGTAAGGCCACAGAGTCCCGGTCCCGCGAGATGTCTGACCCGGAGATGGCTATTCTACACCGGAAATAGTTAGGCGGTCCGCCGGGCAAGCCCAACCGTGTAATTGTCTATCAAAAGGTGCTAAAATTCAGCTTTTGCATACTTCTTACTTTGGGAGCTGATTGGCATAGGTCCGTGGAAACATTAAATATTACTATTTAAATTTGTATTTGCACAATATTTTAAAGTACTTATTCTCTATCCGGTCATGCATAACAGCCTACAACAGCTAACTGCAGTAGGGCATGTTTAGATGTTGTTTAGAAATACAAGTTTGCTTTGTGCTAAGCGGAGAAGGGTGTTTACTACAGGAACTCTTCAGGGTCTATCTGCCTTGTGAGAGGTCCCCTATGTGCTACATAGAAAAGACCAGTAGAGTCACTCTGATCTTTAAACCTGGGAAACTTCAGTAGTTAAGAAAGGTAGTAATGTAGGGGAAGGGAAGACAGAAGGAAAGTCAACACACACACACACACACACACACACACACACACACGCAGGTGTGTGCATGCACACCAAACACTCACATGGCTTATGTACCTGTGCACCTTGTTGGTAAGTGCTTATGACTGGGGCTGCTAGGTCACAGGGCAGCTCTCTGAAAGGCTGGCTAATCACAGAAACCCTGAAGCAATAGAGGGAGGAATTTTATTCAAAAGCTCCATCAAACAAACATCTATGACAAACGGAAGAGTCTGCGTTTTAGAGAAAGCTGTGTCTACGTTGCACCCCAGGTACTGAAAACTTACCAGGATCCAATGCTCCTGCTCACAGGCAAGATTCTCTGCATAGTTCCATCCAGTCCTGCTGCTGACTGGCTCACCGGCTGAGGCTCCAGCACCAGGGAGGCCACTGGAATGAGGCTGCCATTTTTGCTCAGTTCTTCCTGCTAGCTTCCCTCCAACCTTTCCTCTCCCTTGGCTTAGGCTTTTCTATAAAAAGTGTAGGTGCATTCTGAGTTTCCCTCTGCTGAAAAGGAAGGAAGAATGAAAGAAAAGAGGGGGAGGGGAGGAAGGAAAGAGAAAAAGAAGAATAAAACCACGTGGGGTTTAATTTTCATTATTTTTAGGTGTTAAGTTTTTGATGAGCATACTATGTCTTAAACTACTGTATTAGAATGCTGCTTGACTCACTTCCAAATTGAAGACCTTTTAAAAAAAACTGAAGCAGTCCAATAATTTTAAATCACTCTGCACTGTGCATTGCAATTTAAAATTATTGGAGTGCTTCAAATTTTTATAAGCCCTTGAATTTGGAAGTGATCAAGGTTCTAGGCATACTCAGTGTAGAGCAATTTAAAATTATAAGAGCTGTCAAATTTTTATATAAGCACTTCAGTTAGAAAAGGGATTTGGGTTCTGGGCATGTGCAGAGAAGAGCCATTTAAATTATTAAAAGTACTTCCGATTCCCCCCCCCCCCCAGCACCTGATTTTGGAAGTTTTGGTGTGTGGAGCTGAAAGTGGCAACTTTCTCTGCAAGAGCAAGTGTGAAAAGACAGGGGTGCAGAGGCAGGGGTCTTTCAAACAGGCCTGCACTGGGGGTGCAGAGGCAGGGGCCTTTCAAACAGGCCTGCACTGGGGGTGCAGAGGCAGGGGCCTTTCAAACAGGCCTACACTGGGGGTGCAGAGGCAGGGCCTTTCAAACAGGCCTGCACTGGGGGTGCAGAGGCAGGGGCCTTTCAAACAGGCCTGCACTGGGGGTGCAGAGGCAGGGCCTTTCAAACAGGCCTGCACTGGGGGTGCAGAGGCAGGGGCCTTTCAAACAGGCCTGCACTGGGGGTGCAGAGGCAGGGGCCTTTCAAACAGGCCTGCACTGGGGGTGCAGAGGCAGGGGCCTTTCAAACAGGCCTGCACTGGGGGTGCAGAGGCAGGTGGCATTCTGGTGTGATCTGGAGGGCACCAACTCTCCCCAACAGCTTCTTCAGTGGCTTGGCATCATGTCACTACTATCCTTCTTTTGTTCTGGAAGACCCCTGTGAAAATGTCATTCTTGCCAGATGTAGGGTTGCATGCTTTTAATCCCAGCACTCAGGAGGCAGAGGTAGGTGGATCTCTGTGAGTTTGAGCTTAAGCTGGTTGACAGTGAGTTCTAGGCCAGCCAGCCAGGGCTATTTGGTGAGACTCTGTCTCAAAAATGAAGTAAAATAAAACAAAATGTCAGTAACTTGAGATAAAGCACAGATGCATGTGGGCTTCTTGTAGTTTGGATCTGAAGTGTCTCCTGCTGGCTTATGGCTTTCGGAGCTTAGGTCCCAGATGTTGGCATTGTTTTGACAGGTTATGGAGCTATTGGGACACAGCCTAGCTGCAGGACATTGGCTACAAAGGTTGGACCTTGAGAATTCTATTTGACCCTGCCCCCATGCTAAACTCTCTTTTTCCCAAGTCAGCAAGATCTGAAAGAGCCTATTGGTGAAATTATTAAGGCCACTCCATGTAGTTAAAAGGGAGGTTTATTTTGTGAGAAACTTACAAATGAAGGGATAGGTAGGTTGCAGGGTCTGGCAAAGGTATGGCGCAGTCCAGCGGTGTTCTCTGGAGAACTCTGCTTGGTCTACCTCCAGTGTCCAGGTTCTGGGCACCAAGAGAGCCCCCGGCATTCGGATCTCAGGTCTTCAGCGTCCTCTCTCAGCCCCACCTTGTAGGTGTGACCATTACCAAAGCCTCAATGGGGTTGGAACTTCCAGGTCAAAGCTGGAATGGCTACCCACTACAGGAGTCCCACCTCAGGCTGATGTCACTGTGCACTGCACGGCTCCAATCTTCACGTGCTCACGCCTTCTCCACCAGGATAGACTTAGCAAATCTTTTTTCCCCTAAGTCACATCTATCTGCTTCTTTCATACAGCCATGAGAAAAGTGATGAACCCAATTGTCATATGGGATTGGCACATGCCTGAAGAGCATGAGCTGTTTCTCTTCACCAAGGAATGGGGCGGGGGTTAGAACATTTTGGTTGTGAAGAGGAGAGAGATGGCTGTCTCTCGAAAGTCTTGAAAAGGCAGCACAGGCTATATTGGTTTCTAAGGGTGTGCTGAGAATATTCGAGATGGTACCATAAGAGGAAATGGTCAAAAATCACAAAGCTTACTTTATCCGTGTCAAGATTAACTGAGTACAAAGCCCTCCCCAGTCAAAACCAATCATTAAGAAGGGTAGATTTTCTGATACTTTTAATGTTCATTTACATTATGGCTTGTATGGGATGTCAATATTCTCTTTTCTGGAAGGGAAACATTATCCATGTGAAGCATTTTAAGGGAGAAGTTGAAAGGCAGGTAGACTCGACAGGTTCAGCTAGAAGGTTGATTTTCTTCATTTCATCTTTTGGCTGGTGAATTCTCACCACTGCATCATTGCTGCGGAAGGAAGAAGGAGGGCACACAATGAAATGAAGACAATGATTCCCGTGTAAGGTTTATCTACAACAAGGGGAAAGAAAGACAAACGGTGTAGGAGGTAGACTCTGCAACTGTGACGTGGATAATTGCTCTCCTTGGTGGGGCCTGGGACTCCAGTACAAATTTTACTTTATCAGAAATGAGACAATCACAACGCTACATGTGACTTACTATTTGGAAAATATCTTAGGAAGGATTGGCCTTAATCAGGGGTCTTCACCTGTAGCAATGATTTACACATTTGATTTCCTTCAGTGACTGCAGATTTTCTCTGAAAGTTGAAAACTCATTTTCCTCCATTGTGTTCCCAGAGCTCCACATGTCTCGCTCAGGAACCCACAGTCAAGGTAACAGCCTGGAGAGAACCTGACCTTCTCCAGGCTTCAGAAAAAGGAAACACTACCCTGGCCTTAATGCTGATTGGAGCTGGGCCCTAGACAATGTTTAGAACGTTTAGACCATTAATTTTAGTAAACAGTTTGCACTTCCATAAGAAGTAGTGAGATTGGCGTATCTCCACCTGTTCAAAAATTAAGTGAATGGTTCAGTTAATCTTGCTAGGAGCATGGTCAGAAGCCAGCAAGCGCTCCTCTGTCCTCACAGGTGGTATCTATGGGGCACAGCTTTTCCTGCCTATCATAAAAGCAAGAGGCTAACATGTTTTCCTTCCTTCCTTCCTTCCTCCCTCCCTCCCTCCCTCCCTCCCTCCCTCCCTCCCTCCCTCCCTCCTTCCCTTCCCTTCCTCCCTCCCTCCCTCCCTCCCTCCCCTCCCTCCCTCCCTCCCTCCCTCTCTCCCTCCTTCCCTTCCCTTCCTCCCTCCCTTCCCTCCCTCCCTCCCTCCCTTCCTTCCTTTCCTTCCTCCCTTCCTCCTCCTCCCTTCCTTCCTTCCTTTCCTTCCTCCTCCCTCCCCCTCCCTCCCTCCCTTCCTTCCTTCCTTTCCTTCCTCCCTCCCTCCCTCCCTCCCTCCTTCCTTCCTTCCTTTCCTTCCTCCCTCCCTCCCTCCCTCCCTTCCTTCCTTCCTTTCCTCCTTCCTCCCTTCCTTCCTTCCTTCCTTCCTTCCTCCCTCCCTCCCTTCCTCCCTTCCTCCCTTCCTTCCTTCCTCCCTCCCTCCCTCCCTCCCTCCCTCCCTCCCTTCCTTCCTCCCTCTCTTCCTCCCTCCCTCCCTCCCTTCCTCCCTCCACTCTCTCACAGGACTGGGACTACAGGCCTGTAATATTGGGCCCAGTGGGAGGTGCTATTTCCGAGTTAGTAATACAGGGACAGCTTTCTGTTTCTTTCAGCTGGATAAATTTAAAGCTAAATTGCCACTCCGTCGCATGAATCCACAATTAAGAAATTAATAAGTATATTAATTAATGAGCTACCATCTGTTTATTGAATACAAGTCATTGTGTTAGGTGCTAAGAGATACTGAGATAAATGAGAGACAGTTATTTTCAAGAAATAGCAATAGAAAGATGGGCACAAATGGTTAGATTGTAAGATAGATTTTATTGTAATCTATGTTTATAATCCAGTATAAAACATGATAAAATACAACATATTCTATAGTACTGTTACTTTTTATAGTGGGCCTGATTCACTGTGGTATCTGCACATACAGCCCAATTATTTTACACAGGTTATTTGTTCAATAAATACATGTTAATTAAATGGAGGAAGTAGAAAGAATACAAACCAGTTCTTAAACAGAGCTTCTTAAACTTGAGCCAAGCAAAAATAACTTGGGACTTCTCAGGGAATACTGGCTTCCCAAGGCTTCCTCCCCAGAGATCTGGATGTAATTAGAACAGAAATAGTTGTTTTACAAAGCTTCCTATCCTAGGCTGAGAATGTTGCTTAGTTGGTAGGATGCTTGCTTAGAATGCAGGCCCTGAGTTTGGTTCCCAGCAACATATACACTGGAGAGGTGGTTAATGCCTGTGGTCCCAGCACTTGGAGGTAGAGGAAAGGAAGAATTCAAAATAATCCTTGACTACACAGCAAGGTCAGACTGGATACCTGAGTATCCAGGACAAACAGCTGAGAAGCCTCCTTCTAAGAATTGCTGTACCAGGGACCTCAGTGGAGGAAGAGATGAATTGCACCTGGCTGGGGGAAAGATCAGGAAATAAAGCTACTTTTTATAGGTAGTAGGGTCTGAGCCTGAAAGGTAGCTATCATACGTGCAGGGTTTGCTGGTCACTGAGGCAGAAAACATGGCAGTCTTAGTGGTTGTAATAACATGGGCAAAGGCAAAAGAAGATCGGGCATAGTATGTCCTGTAAGAATCAAGGCTAGGTTGGCACTGCAGCACACTGTGTGACGAGGAGCGGGAGGAACAAAGAAGGGGCTGGAACCATTGAGCTGGCTTGCAGAGTAACTACTGCATCTCCTCAAAGCACCCGGATTTCTTCTACATCTTCTGTGGGAACTGTTGGAGTTTGGAAGCTGAAAATGGTGCACTTACCTCTATGTCTTAGGAAAACACTGGGGCACTGTAGAACATGAATGGGGTACATGGTACATTGGGAGAAGGACAATAGCTTGGAAGTTCTGACTTAGGAGCTGCGAATCTGAGACCTGGTAGGATGGGACTGGGGCTTGGGGTTTGGGAGACAAGTGTGAAGGAGCCTTGGATGATTTGTTGGGCAATTACAAAGTGAGGATGAAGACCAGGCTTCAGGTAATGAATGCTCAGAGGGATCCAAGAGGGGGACTAGGTCCTAAAGGAGGGAGGTATAGGTAAAATGCTAGCTGGAAACACTTCTTAGAAGTTCAAGGGCAAAAATCAGTGGGGTTGCAGAAGGCATGACCTGGAAGCTTTTCCTCTCCTTGCTTAGGCCTTTGTCCCTGGTTTTATTTTGGTTGTCAGCACATGAAGCAAGAAGATGTTTTGTTTAACAGCATCTGTCAAGTGTCCATTCTCAGGTCTAGATTCACCAGAGCTTTTGTCTTAAGACTTCTAGAAGGTGGCCGTTTGCAATGCATGTGCCTTGCTCTGAAATGAACATTTTGAATAAAAGCCAGTCTTAGAATTAAGTCAGGGTAGAGTGGTGTCAGGGGTGAAATTCAAAAGACAATACGTAATAATTGGTTTTAAAACAGGTGCCAGATGAATCACAAGGTCAGACATATGAAAAGAAAAAGCTTTCTTGAGGAGACTTGGGGCTGAGGCTTCAGGAGCTGTCTGGAAGCCAGTGACAGTGATTGTGGTGACATCCAGGTGTTGTTAGCTTCCGGGAGGCTGCTCGCCATATACAATGGTCTGGATACACCACGGGCAGGCAGTTCTACCTCTCCTGGCTGCCCACTGTTTCCACAAAAAGCTATTTCCACTGCATGCGCTGTCATTGATGGATTTACCTCTAGAGACTCCATTGGTCTCGGGGAAGAAAGAAAGTCAGAATGTCACTGTCTTTGCTGGAAGCCACTGGTCACTGATGGGAGTAGTTGCTGAACTGGAGTGTGGCATCCCAGAGAAAAACATCCATATTTGGATCAGAAAAGAAGATGAGATGTTGCCTGACATTACAAATTCACACTGTAAGTGAATGAAGAGTGGCATGCTCAGCCAGCCAGGTGCTTTAGTAGCAGCATTGTCTGTCGGGGATGAGTTCTGGATTTCTGATCCAGGGCTGGCCTTCCTAACTTTTCCCCTCACAAGTCACTTCAGTTTGCACATCTGTGAGGTCCTAGACCATAAGATAAAGTGTGAATGCAGGCTGGGATTAGGAAGACTTTTTGATCTCTTGACCTCTTATTCTTTGCCCCACTCACTACTAGATTTAACTCTTGTTGTTTTCCTGAAGTACAAATTTCAGATGGCCTTTGGGAGTTTGTATGCATAAGGCTGGGATCCAATTTTCCCATTGGAAGGATGAAAACAGTGATTGTACAACTGAGTATTCCCTCCACTGTTATGGCTACCTTTCTTCCCAAGACCTTCTTCTTATGTTGCTGGTATTGAATACAAAAAGATATTTATTTATAGATTTATTTTATTTGGTGTATCTGAATGTTTTTTCTACATAGATGCATATGTACCACCTATGTGTCTGGTGCTCTTGAAGATCTGAAAAGGATATCAAATCCTTTGGAACTGGAGTTATGAATGGTTCTTGGCTACCATGTGGGTACTGAAAATCATGGCCAGGTCCTCTGAAAGTATGACAAGGCTTCTTAACTATGGAACCATCTCTCCAGCTCCTAAAATAGATTTATGTTTTAAGTCCAAGTGTTGGTATTAACAATTTAAACTCACCAGGATCCTCTGGATCAGGGCCATCCTGAACATCATCCCCAAAACATCATGAACTCTGACATACCACTCTGACCATGGCCAATACAGAGCTAAGTGGTACCCTCATCTCATACTGCCCACTTTCTACTCCTCCAAAAGTGGGAAGTGAGACAGTGTTTTTCCTTTCTCAGATTCACATTCTGGTCATTTCAAATGTAGCTGCTGATCACAGAGTTCCTGGGACTAGTTGCCAAGACTCAAGGCTCTAATATGACCTAATGGTTCAATCTTAGTGTATTAGTTACTTTTCTATTGCTGTGATTAAACACAACAACCCTGTGAGTTAGAGGCCAGCCTGGTCTACAAAGTGAGTTCCAGGACAGCCAGGGCTGTTATACAGAAACCCTATCTCAAAAAATCAAAAACAAAACAAAACAAAACAAAACAAAAAGTCAAACCACAATGACTAAGGAGACTGACTTATCAAATAAGAGTTTAATTGAGCTTATGGTCTCAGAGGGTTAGAGTCTGTAAATGGCATGGGCAGAGCATGGCTACAGGAACTGCTCAGAACATACATCTTTAACCTCAAGCAGGAGACAGAGCAGGCACTGGCAACAGAGAGAGCCTTTGAAGCCTCAAAGCCTGTACTCAGGGACACACCTCCTCCAAGTCCATCCCCTAATTCTTCCCTAACAGTTCCGCCAACTAGGGACCATGTATTCAAAGACAGGAACATATTGGGGGTGAGGGGACCATCATACTTGGTCACATCTTTCCACTTCAATTTACATAGTTTTAAAAATGTAAATAATTATAAGATAATAAGAACAAATAGTAAGAATAATGGAGTTTATGTATTAGATGAGTTCACATATTTTGTGTTTAGGATGGAGATAGTATCTACTCCAGTGCTGAGTTCTTACTGCTGTTGTAATCCTGCATTATGATGCAGTTAGAGTTTGGGCCTGGAGTGTCCTCCAATGGCATGCATGTTATCATCTTGCTACTATAGAGAGATCATAGAAACTTTAAGAAGCTAAACTTTACTGAGTAGAAGTGTTTCCCAGTGTGTTGCCTTCTTAAAGGCTTTAGTGACCTTTTGTGGAGCCTTGGCCATGCCTGACTTTGGCCAATTCAGTCTTCCTTAGCAAAGGTTGATCTCAGAGCAGTCATTACCCTAATCTTAGAGGTGAACTCTGTAAGAGTAAGATATAGTCATTGGAACCACCTTCAAAACGATAGTGTTCCTCCTACCAAGCACAGCCTTTCCATTCCATCTTCTATCTCGATCACCTACCAGAGTGCCTGGCACATGGTGGAGCTCAGTTATGTGTGGAACATGTAAACGAGGCAGTGTGTGGTGGGCTAAATGGCCAGGCAGGGCGAGTTTATAAAGTGAGAAAGAAGGAATGGGCCCTTGGGGAAAGGATGACATTTCCAGTCTTTGGTGTCCCTGGTGGAAGTGTCTTGTGGGACACCTTTTCAGCTGTAAATGTGTCCCTTTTTATCTGCAGTCATAGACCTTCTTCACTTCTAATTATTTAATTTAAAAATTTCTAAAATAGCGGACATCGGACACTCAAGACCTGTACTTATGTAGATTTATTATAGATTTTATTTTCTATTAATTTAAAATTAATTAATTCATTGCATTTTTAATTTCATGGTTGCTCAGGGTTTGCCTGCAAACTTTATAGTATGTAGGAGCCCTCCAAACTTGGTAATCTGGTGAAAATTTCCTCTATTTTCTTTCCATTCCCACTACGTTGAAGGGGGAACTCAAACGTGGTGAAAATCTCCACCTGCACATCAGCCTCCATCTCGTTTGATATTTAAATCATTTTGGTTCTAGTGCTTCATGGGACCTGAGAGATGGACAGGCTAGCTTCTGTCAGAGAGAGCTAGCTGTAAAAAAAGCCTTCTGGGTGAGTTTTCTGAGTTAGAACCTAACTATCTCCAGGTCGGGCTTCTGTGACTTTGGAAGGGGCTATTTTCTTTCAGGATCTGCAGACATCTCTGAACTTGTAGACAAGTATGTCCACCCAGCCAGAAGGCAGCCCAGCTTGCCTCAAGGTCAGCACAGCACAACCCATTCCCATAATTGAATCTAAGCCTACTGTTACATCGCGACTCGCTTCATTTCATTACTTAGAGAAAAAATGTAGCCAAAGTGGGGAATGAAGAGATTTTTGTTGCGGGGCTCCAGCCTTTGCATCACTGTTTAGTAGCCTGTCCATGTGCCCAATGCAGATGCCTAGATGCGCCCGCAGATGTAGGGGAAGGACACAGAATTTTTGGAGCCAATTTGTACCGTGAAGAATGAGAACAGCCGATGCTTGTCTCGTGACACACTCCACAGAGAGACACTCGCAGTCGCCAGCCAGCTTTTCCCCTTGAACAGAAACTTCCCTCCTCGCCTCTCACTTCACACGCGCTTTCCCTAAACCTTTCTGGCTGGAATCATGTTAATGTTGACAGCTCTCCCCGCCCCCATCCCCTTTGTTACTGCGTGCAGCCGGGGGAGAATGGGAGGTGAGCTTGTCGGAGGAGATGAAAGATGGCAAGAAATGGGTGTTTGGGGACCAGTTCTTTGGTGACATGGCTCCGCTATCCTTTTTTCACTCCGGCGCCTCACTCCTCTCTCGCCTTCTCCCTCTCCCGCGCTCCCCCTTCAGCTCCCTCTCATTCTTTCTGAAATGGTGTGTGCCTCCAGTAATTTACATAATACTCTTCTGACACCTTTACTTTAGTCATCAATCACGGTCCCTTCTCTCAGTCTATCTTTTGTCTGAGCATGTCTCTTCTTTATCAGGCCATGCACAAAAGATTAATTTCACAGTTTTTCTCCCTTCTTTCTTTCCTTGCAAGATACAAAGCTCATGAAATGACAGAAGCAAGATAATGAAACAACAATGCAAGCAATTTTTTTTTGTTCTTGCAGGTTGGATCTCAAGATACTTTTTCTAACCTCATTGTGTGCCATCTGTCTTAGAAAAGGTCTGCTCTGTATTTTTTTAAATACCTTTCTGATTCTGCTCAGTACCTGGAAGGGGGGTAGATTCCATATTTAAATCAGGTCAGAGGCTTTGGTTTTCCTAATCTCAGGGACAGTTAAAGCAAGGGGCCCACCTCTAATGGCAGCATGGACTACTGCACAATGCCCACACCCCAATTAATATTAATGAGGTCTTATGCATAGCCAATTGATGACATTTGATTGACTCACCCAACTACCCTTCAACCTGTCTTATAAAGTGAAATATATGGTGAAGAGTGTCTTGTTTGCATATGCATATGTTCTTAATATTAATTAGGCTAATGGGTCTAAGGACTTGGAGATAATATGGACAAAGAAGAAAGAAATTTGCCACCCACAAGACAGTAAATTGTTTCACATCCTGTCCCTGCATCTGAACAAAAGAGGTTGAACTAGAAGCTTAGCACAACTTGTGGCAGTCTCTCTTTCTTTCTTTCCTGGATTCTACAGGACTACTAATCTTGAGAATGGAGCATGCCTGCCACAGACATTAGCATGATTTACCGTCTTCTCACTCAAACTTGCAGCAACTTCTAAACATAAAGGCCTAGTTCCACAGGTCAGCTCTGGCAGTGAGGGTGTTGATGCTGTGACTTCTAGCAGATTTAGGAATATGTACTGAACACAGGACAAAGGTTGTGTCAAGAGGAAGTGTGTCTAAGAACACCTACTTTAGCACGCCACAAATGGCGTTTAGCCCCTCAGAACAGCTGGTAGAAACCTTTTGGTATAGCTTAATTAAGCCTGGGGCAAACAAGTGTGTGGAATCCTCATCGATCTCATTGTTAGGTGTGGGAAGAACATGCTGAAGCTCTTTTTGGATGCGATGGTGTTTGGCTCCCATGGTACCACAAGCATAGTTTCTGACTGGACACAGGGGAGCATCCGAGCACTTGGAGGTTAAG
This sequence comes from Onychomys torridus, assembly GCF_903995425.1. Lineage (NCBI taxonomy): Eukaryota > Metazoa > Chordata > Mammalia > Rodentia > Cricetidae > Onychomys > Onychomys torridus. Next base: position 6,544,063 of record NC_050452.1, on the reverse strand, counting down.
GATAGAGGATTTCACAAATTTGAGGCTAGCCTGCTCTGTATAGTCAGCAGTAAGCCAACTTGGGCTGCAGAGTGATATCCTATCTCAAACATCTTCTTTTCTCTGCTAGCTCATGCTCTGTATATTAAAGGGACATTCACATAGGCAAGTCTTAGTTCTCGGATCTGACTTCCTTTATTCAAACACCATGGAAAACAGATTCCACATTCCATCTTTGCCAGCTCTGTGAAGGACGACATTAGAACCCTCTTTGAGAAATCACTGCTCCTGTGACTTGAATCCAAGAAGTCTCACGGAGTATGTCCAAGGTTATACATCTCACACAAAGGACAGGGATTTCAAAGTCTTTACCTTGGTTGTCCAAGGTGAAGGCAGCTCAAGGTGGTTGTGAACAAGGTGAGTCCAAAGTCAATAAAATCAGCAAAGGATACATCTGAATAGAGGGACTTTATGCTTCCTTTGAACACAGCTGATGACTCAGCTGCCACCATGGTGCTCACGAAAATAGTTACAATCAGAAAAAGAATGTGAGATAAGAGAGAAAAAAAACTCAATTTATCAATAGGTCCTCGGGTGTTTTAGAACAATGTGTGTTTATTTATAGGCAACATTTTAGAGTGAAAACTCTGGGGAATAAAGTCTCACTGGGCAAACATCTAGAGCTTGCTAAGACTGCTCACAGATGGAGAATGAAGAGGGGTTAGGGAAGAAGGGATTTGCTACAGCCACTGTGGGAAGAAATCCAGCAGGGAGCACCAGACACAGGGAAGAAAAGGGGGCTGGGGCCCAGATAGGACCCTGTCAACCCTTTCTACTTCAAATGCCCATCTTCTCCAAATCATGGCAGTTGGGCACAGCTTGATCCTGAAGCTCTAGAAGATTCTTATCGATGTTATGCTAGGCTATGTCCTTCATCTGGCTTGCTGGCCCCAAAGTGTGAGTGTGTGTGAGTGTGTGTGAGTGTGTGTGTATGTGTGTGTGTGTGTGTGTGTGTGTCCATGAATGTGCAATTTTTGAGGAAAGAAGGGGAGAGAAAAAAGGGGTTTCACTGCAAGAACATGGGGATTAGATACCCCACTTGTCAAAGACTCCAGCTTGAGCTGAGCATCTGTGGAGCCGGTAGGGGTCCATGATGGCGAGTCCTCTCTGATAACCGTCTATTCTGTTCAAGCTTGTTCCTTTTTCTCTTTTAAAATAGTCTGTGCTGCTGAGAATGCTTTGACTGCATTGTAAAGATGTGACAGGTAGTGAAAAAGAGTGTGTATGAAGCAATCACAGAGCTGATGTGCTTTATTCTCGTCTCACATTAAATATGTGTTCATTAAACAAGGGCTTGTTTGCAGAGACAGTGGAGGAGGGAGGTGGGAGGAAAGAAGGGAGCAAGTGTGCCTGATGCTGGCTCTCCACACAGCTGCTCAGCAGGAGCCAGCCTAGCAGGACAGCAGTGTGTGGGCTCAGGATCCAGCTTCCCCTGTAAGCCTAGTGAGCTGGATCTGTTACTTAAGATTCCTGCACCTTAGTTTGTCCTTCGGGAAACAAGCCCCAATAAGAGTAGGAATTTCTATGAGATTGTCCAGTGCAGAGCAAGTGCCCAGTCTGTGCTAACTCTCCTTACATCATTTTCTGTTTCTCTCCACCCACTGAGTACTTTAAACCACTTCCTTTCCTCAAGAAGGATTCTTGAAATTCCTATCACTCTCTTTTAGTGACTATGTGTTAGGGTTGCCAGACCCTGTACTCGCTGCTGAGCTCAAGGAAGGTGCTGGCCTCTGAGAGCTTAGATTTTAGCTGTCAGAAAGGTATTTAACAGCTGGACACAAGGGAACATGTGGGGTGTTAAGAGGGAAGATTGATGGACATGACCAAAGAGACAGAATAGGGACTGGCTTGGGTTCTACGTCGTAAATTGGGATGTGAAGCGCAGGCCAGAGAGCCCCCGGAAGGAAGCCATGGAGGGTTGGATGGAGGTGGTAACGATGGCCACAGGAAACTTCCAGATGTGAAGAATGGAAAACCCTTGCCAGAGCCAAGCAGGCTGATCACATGGGTCAGCTGTACCTTTAGAGAAGTTGGCTATACTGGAAAGCCAGAGGAAGAGAGGACAGACAGACAGACCAGCTCCTGGGGTATGATGGGGCAAAGGTAGCTGCTCTCCCAGCTGTCAGACAAGGGCTCATGAAGCCAACCTGCAGAGGGCAGGCTTCTTGTCCCAGTATGAGGAGGGAGGGCCTCTTGGAAGGCTGGACTGGGATCCAGGCACCAGCTGCAAAGCTGGCTGACTTTCTTTCATCAGCCTTAGGTTCCCGCCCTGATCTGCTAGAAGGAAAAAGTGTCAAGACCATCTGAGGAGAGCATGGAAGTCATTGCCCCCACAGTGAGTAGAGCTGCCGTCTCCTATGCGGGAAGGAAGAGCAGAGAAGGGCAGGGGAAATGGCCTTCTTCTTCACCATGCTTCCTTTAGGCACACAGGAGGCGTTTACACCATGCATGCAGACAGGTAGTCTAGCTTCTCTCTCTTCCTGAAGACTGCAGTTGCTGGTCTCATCTTCCAGTCTCCCAAGTTATCAAGGCAAAGAGAGGCCAGGCTTCTGCAGAGAATAGAAATCACACACTGACCAGCCCGAGAGGCCCAGCTGTATGTCATTTGAAGAAGCTGCCTGTCACTCCCCTAGAGTTCCCGAGCTTGCAGGTTGCTATTTGGATCGACATGTGGGAACCAGAATACTTATGGAATCCATTTTGGAGTTGGCAGCCAGAACAAAGAATCAGGGCTGGAATGGAGCAAGGAGGTGTAAACGCGGACCAGAGCTGGGGGCTATCTGGTGTCTTCTAGCTGACCCTTGTATGGCAGGCAGCATGGTGGGGTATTGGAAACCCTCTTTGGAAGAGGTCATTTAAACCCATACAGGGCAAAAGGGGGTGAGGAACAAATGCAAAGAAGATATCAGGGCAAGTGTGAGGGCCATCTCGCCTATCCAATGGGACTTGGCCCAGTGCTTGGAGAGCTAACAGTAGTCCTAGTGATGTAGGTTGGGGTCCTCCCTGCATTCTGTAGGATAGGGCACTTGTATTTCAACCTCTGGGTACCATCTTCCCACCCCCCATTCACACACACACACACACACACACACACACACACACACACCCTAGTGAGTCTTGTTCTGCTTGAAAACACTCTTAAATATTCTCTGTCCTTCATATATGGAGAAAACCCTTTAGGCGTTAGATACTGCAGTAATTACTGTATAATGGGGTAAATACTATACTATAATAATTAACTTGTAAACCTTGAAATAACATTTACTGTAATTTAGACCAAATATGAACTGTGAGTAATGAAGCCCGATCCAACATGAAATCATTTGCAGGGTGCTTTAAACATATGCCCAGGAAAGAGAAAGCAGCAGTTTGACATCGTTACGGAAACAGGCCCAAACGAGGCCCTCCCATACTGTGAGTGCATGCAGCTGCCATTATTCTGAAATATCTTGTTAGCATCTTTTTCCCTTTTTAATAACTTGCCTCCCTCTTGCCTCCTCTTAAACTGTCCTTTCAGGCTGTCAGAAGACATGCAGGCATTTGTTTGGTTTGCAATTTAGTTTTGCCTCAATTGATTGCAAATGCTTTCTACAAAACTAACATGTAAAGCCTGGGCAGGAATCTTAGACCTGAGCAAAGGGTGAGAAGGTCTGAGTAAACTGTAGCTGCTTCTGCAGAGTGGATCTAAGGGACAAAGCTGATTTTGAACACCACATTGCCAACATCCCTTGGCACCTGGAAGTAAGGAGGCAGCTTGCTTATTTGGCACACCATAGCCTTGTTTCTGAAGTCCTTAGCTTCCTGGACTCTGGCTTGTCTTCCGTGAGACTCTGGAAGGTAGGTGGAGACACAGAGTTCCTCTCTCATGCCCCATAACTTCTCCCCAGGGATAGGTAGAGATTTGCAGCACACTGATCCAAATGAAGTATTGCTCAAAGTGCATGGTGCATGTGGTATGTTCCTCCAGCCACTGAACTAGGAAAGGTGCCCCTGCCTGTCTCTGCCATCTGCCTGTCCACAGCTCTCCTCCTCAGAGCCATGCTTCTGCAAGCAGTTTGACTCAGTTCCAGATTTTCCCTTCTCTGTTCCACAACCCTTCTTTAGTTGGACTCTAGTCAACATTTCTAGTATTTCTAGCATTGACATTGAGCTTCTGTTCATTTATTCTCCCCAAGAACCTTTGATTTTTTTGGGGGGTAGGGGGGCTGATTCAAATCCTGTCCTGCCTTTCTGGTTTGTTACCTATAACCTTTCAGGAGCCAAGAGTACTTAGGTGGGAAAACCAGCCAGCCTTTAGTGTGCACTGGTGAGGGACATCACAAAGCTCACTCCATCTTCACCAAATCCACATGATAAAGGTTTTATTTCTCATCCTATTTTAGAGCTAAGACAGCTGACAGGTACCAGAGGCTTGTAGTGTGTCTGGGACCACAAGCTTGGCCTGCCAGATGATTTTCCTTTGCTTATCGTGGCCCAGTGATGCCGGGCTAGCCAAGGACAGTCCACACCAGCCACATACTCAGTCCACATGCTCCACATACTCACCAGTGTGTGACTGAAGAGCAGGGCTGAGAGGTCTGCAGACACTGCAGAGGAGCCTGGGAAAATTTCTGCACTCCTCACACCTCCCTAGGCAGCTTCAAGATGCTCTGCCTGCTGGGAGTGACGGGCCATATACTGTGTGTCTGAATCCCGGCCTCCTCAAACTGAATGATCAACTCTATTACCTGTTTGTTAGACTGTGGGTAAGAACTCATGTTTTTTTGTTTTTGCCAAATTCACTCAGGCTATGTTTTGGTGATAGGGGAAATCATCTTCTCAGTGTGTCCCACCCACTAGGGCCCAGCCAGGGTCACTGTCAGCTATTCCACTGTTCAAGTCCTTACTTCCCTCCTCTAGAAAATGGCCCTGTTACCTCTTGTTACACTTGCAGCTGTGCCATTAGCTGCAATGGGGGTAAGGTAAAAACATGGCAAAACTGGTGATTCAGAGACAGGCTAGCTGTCTCCACCATGAAGATCTCCACTGAGATAAATGATTTCTGGAGGAAACACATCCAACCATGTGGGGTCAAAAAGCTTAGTCCTTGTTTGTTTGTTTTTTCATTTCAGGTACAGTTCACTTGTGTGTGACATCCCCTTTGCTGTGTTGAGAGTCATCACCTTTTGACTGTTCCTTCTGGAGTCACCTGAAAAGGTCTATACTCCTTTTCTATCTACTGTAAGTCACTGGCTCTGACATCTGCAGATGGGTTTTCATGAGCTCTGGATCCCACAGCCTCGGTATGTGCATCCTGATATTTAACACAATGGCTTGAAATCATATTTATTGTTTTCTTTTGCAGAGAGGGATTAGAGATGGTGGAGTTGAATGCTTTAAGCAGTTTTTCAAGAAACAAAAGGCTACATTTTTGAAATGCCAACTAGTCCATATTGAGACACCAGGAAGACGCCTTAGCTCACGCCCCTCCCTCCCTAGAACAGGGCAGAGGCGGCACTGAGATGTGACCATTGAAACAGACTCAAAGTCAATGTGCATAATTACTTACCACCAGTGGTTAATGTGCCCTGAAATCTCCCAGCTCCCCTCAGCCTGGGGCTCCACGTTTGATATTCAGATTTCCGTGATAAATGCTTGGCTGACACCGTTTCCCCCAAACACCTCAATTGCACACATGCCTCTTTCCTTTGCATTTAGATGATGGGCCAAAGAAGAAGGAAAGCCCCAGCAAGCTGTCATCTCACAGCTGTGGAGGGGAGAAACCTTGCCCTGGAATTGAGGAAAGGGGCCATGACACACTTCTCCCTGAAGATGCACACACTCATCTTGGAAATAAGAAAACTGAGACTCAGTAGTGCGAGGAGCTTACCACGGGCCACACAACCACTTGGCTAGTTGACTCCAAACAAGAGCTTGCTCTCCTACTATACTTACTGTGCAGTTGTGTCTGTGGACTGGTTCTTGCTGGCGCTCATCCCAAAGCTTGGTTCTACTTGTATTGTTCTGGCCATCCTTCTCAAATACTCTTCTCTCTATGGAGAGAGGTTCCCCCAGGTCTTCTTTTCTAAATGCCTTGGTCATGGGTACAACAGGAAGAGTGAACACAAGGCAGCATTCTGTTCGTCTTTCTTGCTCTTCTTGAGCAGTCTTGTCCTCTTTCCTGCAAGTCTGAGCTCTGATCCTAAACCAGATTCTCATACTCAGAATATCAGATGGTCACCCACAGTCACCCATTATCTGTGCGCCACACCCAGCCCTGATGCCTGCTCATGTCTTCAGCCTCTGCATCAAAGCTTACCTGCCCTCCTCTCTCATTGCTTTAGGTGGTGTCTTCAACATGTCATTGTTTAGAGAGATTGACTATGTTGCCAAGCACATCCTCCAGCCTTGTCCCAGAAGAGCGACCATGATGCTGGGGTTAGTGCACCATGGACATGGAGGGCAGGGTAAGGAGGCAGTGACTTGAGATAGTCCTAAAACAGGCAGAAGCCCCTGTGTCTCTAGGCCAATCTGATGCTGTTTTCCTTACTTCATCCAAGGCATGTAAACACCTTCAGGAAGCACCAAGTCTAGGCACCCTGAGAGTATAGACACCATTCAGAAGCACAAGGAAAACTTGGAAACCCAAACACTATCTAGTAGGGAGCTTCTACAGTACAGGAGCAGGAGTGTTGGGGTCCCCTGGGCATCCAGAAACCTTTGTGTAAGAGATGGTGGTTGACATAAGAGTTGAAGTAGGGCCTGGGGGTGGTGTTGATAAGTATGGAGAGAAGAGATTTTGCATGGGGAGGAACAGCACCAGACGAACACATGGCGGGGAGCCTGCATCTGCTAAGCAGTGTGACAGATACATGTGTGCTCTTGGTTTCTGACTGGCCAGCAAGCCACCATAGCGTGCTGACTTGCAAAGCAGACCTTAATGTGCAGGGCCCAAAGGTACCTGCACACCCCTTTGTCCAGGGGTCAAGACTACCTGTGAATGGAGCTCTTGCCAAGGCTTGAGGTACCATCCCAGGCAGGGCTGCTTGACTCTGCTTGCACCTTGTGCTTACTGTCTTCACACGAAAACCTCCACTCTGGCATCTGCCTAGATGCCTTCTTTCCTCCCATATCAATCTCTAGCTTGGATTCTTTAAGTGTGTAAGTACCCACTCCCTGTGAACAAGAGAATGCACAGAACACAGGAGGGTCCCACCATAAGTGCAGGGATGTAGCAGCTGGCCATTGCATAATTTTCTCTCCTTTAAAAAATAAATTTGATTAATTGATTGATGATTATATGATGATGATAGCGATGATGATGATAGTGTGTATGTGTATGAGTGTGTGTGTGTGTGTGTGTGTATGTGTACTTAAATATGGTGTGTATAGGTGGGCATGCATGCTAGAAAGAGCATGTGTGTGGAGAGATCACCAGACAAGTTTGCTAAGTCTACTCTCCCTTTCCTTTATATGGGTTCCCCCAGGGAATCAAATTCTAGTTGCCAGAATTCTCAGCAAGCATCTTTACCTACTTAACTCTCTCAATGGCTCTCTTAGAATTTTCTTCAGACCAAATTGTCTTTGCCTCCATGTTCTTGTCTCCCAGGCTGATGATAGATTCATTCTCAGGGATCATTATGTTTAGCCTGAGTTCTAGAAATTGTTATATAAGCCTAGTGTGGGCACCTCATTGCCCAGAGTCAAGCCTTCTTTGGGATACATCAAGAAGGATGTCACCAGTCACCTCTGAGGGCTTGCACTACCAAAGAAGGACATGGGTGGCTACTGGTCAGCCAATCTCTCCCTCATCTCTCTGCAGCTTCTTCCAAGCCATGCATGCCTCCCTGTGACCCTGGGCTTCACACAACCTTGGTAGGGACTTCAGTCTTTCAGGAAAGAGAGAAGAAGGAGCCCAAAGCCATAAGCTTTTGTCCTACAGTATAAATCTGGAATCAAGTGAACACCAAGGGCTACCCTTAGGAGGAAAGGTAGCCTTCCCTATAAATAACAGGGAAGAATACAGATAATAAAATCCATAGTCAAATTAGTGTGCCAATATATTGTCAAAGGCATAATCTCACCTGTACTTTGGATTTTAAACTTACATGTCTAGAAAAATCCTCTCTGATACAGTTTCATATTCTATAAAATAATGATGTAACAATAATAATAATAATAACTATTATTATTATTATTATTACTTCCCAAGGTTGTTACAAGAACTAAATTACTTAATACATTCAAGTTATATAGAACAGCACCTGGATTGTAGTTAAGCTTTTAAAAACTGTGAGCTGCTTCATTAGTTATTATCCATATGACCATTAAGATGCCACAGAGGACTGGAATGATTTTATCGTGAGTATGGTGGTAGGCATGCACTCCATTAAAATCTCTTGCCCGCTGCAATGCTCAATACGTTCTTGGTGATTCTAACGTGACAGAAGGAACAGGATTTGTCCCACAGATCCCAGAGGAGAGTCTGCACCCTGAATAACTATTCCAACTATTGCTCACCATATGTCCACAACCAAAAAAAATAATTTTAGAGGGCAGGAAATGAGCACACATGTGCACGTCTGCAGAGATAGCCTGCTGAAATCGACACGTAAGACATATTTACCACCGAGGCAAATGCCTTCATGTGTTTGTGAGTAGCTATTTCTGAACCTCCAAAAGGGAAGGAGAGAGAAGCCAAATTCAAATGGCATCATGCGTTTGTTATTTTGGAGCAAGGTTATGTGGAAGGAGAGCCTCCCTTCTGCCTGGAAAACTTTAAGGGGGAGAGATGAAGTATTTAAAGGTATTTTAATGATCATGAAAGGCACTGGCTTAATAGGGCAGGAAACTACAGTTCTCTTTTTAGTCCCAGAAGGAAAATAACAAGGCTGTAGCATAGCCTTCCCAGAGGAGTCATAAACTGGACTGCAAAGAGGCAGCCCCTAGAGACCCCCTCTCTGAGTCTCTGGGGCCTCTTAACTGTGGGTCTGTCTGCCCAGGGTTTCAGTGAGCTTATTAATTAGTGATCATGGCACCAAGCTTAGCTAGCAGTAACCTGTGTCTGGTTAGGGAGAAGCCCTTACCTTCTTGCATGTAGGGTTAGGGACCTTCCTGAATGAGCTGACCTATTTAATCTCTTTTCTTCTGGTTTCTGAGTCCTCTGCTAGCAGGACCCCTATCTGCGTCTCCATCCCTATCCTCTTCTTCTTTCCTACTCAGAACAAAAGATTGGGTCTTCACTCAGAGCTTCCATCATCAACATCACAAGCAACTGAGTCTCTGCATATGCAGTCCTTGCATCCTACAAGCTCACCATGGATGACACCAAATCAGGGAATACTGAACCATGGCTTCCATTTTTCCTGCAAAGCTTTAGTTATACTATTTTCAGCAACATATAACCTTACTTTACATTATTCTGCATAAATACACCTTAAAAGCTGCTGTCTGAGCCCTGGGGGTTCATCAAGACCTGGGACCTAATGGAAGGGAGGCCTAGGGCAAGCCTGGGAGGTCTTCCTCTGTGACCAGCCTGTGAGACTGCCACTAGGGAGATTCCCTTGTACTTTGGGCCAGCATCATTATAGCCAATCATATTCCCTCTACTGAAATACTCTAACACTTCTTTTCTTTCCACACTTCCCACTCTGAACTGGAACCATTCTTCAGAAGAGTTGACAGTTTAGTTTGGTTGCCCTGAGTATCCTGAGTGGCTTGACTCTATTGGATAGAAACCATCCTTCGACCTGTGATGGGGTGTTGGGGGAAGCTCATTAAGACCACATGCTGCAGATGTAATGCTGTTGGCAGGCTATGAGCCCACTGCATCAGCTCGCTTCTGACATCACCTCCAGTAGCCATTTCATGCATGAGGAGAGAGGAGAGAGTCCCAAACAGAACAGTTCCAAGTGAGATGACATCATTGCAGAAGGCATCTCAAAGAAACCCTGACATGAAAGGCACTCCAGAGTGTTTAGCAATACACTCAAAGCTGTGACATTTTGTGTCCACGTTCTGAACAATTTTCACACTGGAAGCAGTAGTGGCTTCTCAAGGAGAAATCTAGGTATATTCACACATTCTTTTACTCTGGTTTAATTATTTTTGTATTTTACTTTATCCCGGTCACCTCTTTCCCTCTATTTAAATTACACAACCTCACCATTGTAACTTCAGGGACTTTCCTTCTCATCCCTCTGCACTGGCCCTTACACAGAGGGCCATGTGACTATTCTGGATTGGAATTTATGACAATTTTCTAAATACGGAGGAAATCAATGTAGGCAATGGGCTTACCTGGTGCTTTGTTCTGGGGTCGAGTCTGCGAACATGTAGGGTACATGCATGTTCTTCAGCTTGAGAGGAATTATCAGTGGAGAGTATCATGATGTGACTTAGGATGATCTCCATGTAAGCCTCCAGAGCAGTCTGAAGAATAGCCTCATAATTGGGAAGTTGGGGTGGAGGAGACTTTCTGTCCATCAGTAGCAGAGAAAGACTTGAATGTCCTGGGATGAGCAGTGACTGCTCAAATTTATACAGTGTGTCAGAATGAGGGGTGGGTATATATTCTTGGCTCAGGGTCATACCTGACTAACATGTGTCCCAGGGACCTTTATGCCTGGAGGAAGTTGGTTTGGCTCTTTGCCAAATCTTGGCAGACACCTGTGCACTATCCAGGCCTCTCTAGATGTTCCCCTCTTGGTGGCTGATGGGTTCCCTTATTTTGTGATCAGGAATGCCAATGGTCCTAGTACCTGAGCACTCTGATAGATGTAGAAGTATAGGGGCTCTGAACTGTATCTTGGCCCATGAAGTGTCTTTGGGGAATTTGCCTGTGAGGGATTAATCTGATTTGATTAGCATTTATGGGTTTTTAAAGGTGTATTGTCATAAATACAATCTCACCCTGCAGGAAACATTTTCTTTTACAGTGTGCTCTCCCCTACCTCCCTCCATCTCTGTTTTCTTGACTTTACAAGGAAGAATTGGTGTGCTCAAGATACAAATGTCTCCCTTCCCTTTCTCTTTGGTTCATCTCAAAGGCAGTGAGAATGCCCCTCTTCCAGCGGGGGTGGGGTGTGCTTGCGGGGGTACACAAACTGATTTATCTCAGCCTTTCAGATGCTTGCAGGACACCAGCATCATAGGGTGCCAAGTCCTCCTCAGTCCTCATCTGGCTCCCAACAAGAGCTCTGCCCTTCAGTAAAAGCACAGAATGGCCCTTGAGAGCCCCAGTCACACATGCTTTTCTGAACTTGGCCATAGGACAGACAGGGCCCAGGGCTTCTGCTTCCAGGCAGCCCCTGTGAATGCAAATATGGAGCTGAATGCTCTCTTCTGGAAGGGCAATTCTCTTTGGGTATGAGAGGCGAGCATTGTGAGTGGCAGCCATAGCTAGCCAGAGCACAGTGGCTGGTACCAGCTTTATTCACATTATGTAGCATAATACATGCCATTTTAGAAAGATAACATGGCAAAGGTCAGACAGACTCAATACTCCAGGCTGTAAGACTGCATAGGAACAAGAGGGTATTGGCATCACAAAGGCAAGATGGGGCCGAGATTGAGGTCACTCATCAGCTAGGCCACCCAGAGACTCTTCTGTCCTTTCAGCAACATATCAGGACACTGGATGAGACTTCCTAATGGCAGAGTTATGGGACGTTAAGTTGCCTATTGATTGTAACTTTGGAATACAACTGGCTGGGAAGATGTGTTGAACTTTAATTTGGTTTTCAGCATCTCTAAGAAGGGGCACTCAAGGCCTAACAGATCGTAGTAAAGTCTTAACAGCTAACAGAAAGCTGGTCAGAGGTTGTCCGTTACCTTTAAGGAAAATAAACACACAAGGATCTAGCTCGGTTTCTCAGCTAAGTGACCAGCGGAACCAGCTTCCAGTCCTTGGTTTACTTCTCGAGAGCGGGCACAGCACCTCGCCAGGGCAGCACACTAGAGCTGATCCTGCTGATGGGGCCTCAGGAGAGCTGGGCCTGTGGGTGTGAGAGCTGCCCCTCATCTCACCCCAGTATGCCATAGGATGACAAGGGTAGAGGAAATATGCCCTTCTCCCTACCCCTTGCTACCCACAACAAGCTGGCCTCAGTGCATGAGAACAGAAGAGCTAGACCTATATTTACCCCTGTTTGCTTAACTCAATAAACAAATAATTAAAAATGGTTGGAGAGGTTTATCAACATCTTAGGCAAAACGTATGGCATTTCAGTTATAATAACCTAATTTATGTGTTTAAGCTCCTCCAAGGTCATGAATCTAAAGAGTGGTTGGTTGTGTGCTCCTGAGAGGAGGGAAAGAAGGATTTGTTTACATGAGTCCAGAAGAAGTGTGTCCTTAGAAACAAAAATTGCCTCCCTTTCTCCTGGAGTTCATAGCAGTTGATTTCAGGATTTGCCATCCTCTGATCATATCAACAGGCCCAGTAAGTGACTGGACCAGAGTTCTGGCTAGGGTTAATGAAAGTCTGTGCTGCTCTAAAAGCTCCTGTCCCACCTCTAGCTGTTCCAGTAGCTGAGAGAGGGACCCGCAGTTTCTGAACTAAAGGCAAAGGCCACAGAAAAAAAGACACCCTGGTAGTGTTGTAGACCTTCGCTACTGAATTTGAATTCTAATTCAAAATTGAGCAGATGAGCCTTTTCTCTACTGTGTAAATTTCAGTCTTATTGAAGTTCCTGGTGAAGCAGGTCGGTGAGTTGTCTGAAGAGGAGAAGATGCAATGGAGGTGTACAAACGCTCCCAGAGGAGAGCAGCTGGTGTGGGTGACATGGTTTCTGTCCTGTTTAACACTGTTCTAAGAAAGCGACGGCTTGGGTATAGGACACAATACAGCCTTCTGACCTCTGATTTATATGATAACACTTAGTCAACACTCTAGTTTCTTTATAAACACTGCAACACTGCAACACTGCAACACACACACACACACACACACACACACACACACACACACACACACACACACATACACCTGTATACACATGCACATGCATGCACACAAACATACACACTCTCACACACAGGCACATATACTGTCATTTCCAGAAAGTTCTGGTCTTGAAGGACTCTTACTTCAAACAAAATTATTTTCTTCCCTGACCATAAGAGCCGACCAGGTGCCACACAAACCTTGGCATCAAGCCCTTCTAAAATCCAAATATCCATACAGATAAGACAAAGACCTCGGCCATAGCAGATGTTTGCCCTCTCAAACATATCTGGTCTTTCCAGAGTCCATACTCGTAAGAACTCTTAGGACTCAATCTCAGTTGGTGACTGCATTTCGTATTTTATCCAATTCATAAAGAAAGTCACCGCTGTGCTTACAAAGTCCTCAGGTGATTCAGCTTCACCTGTTTTCACTTAACCGTCCATTCCTCCATGCAAAGGAGTTTGAATGCAGACACTGTAAAAATCTGTGTTTCCCATGTCTCCTCCATCACTGGGGGCCTTCTTGAGTCTATCCAAGGAGCATCGGCTTTCCCACTTTGCACTCCCTGCACAGGGCAGAGGCACCAGCATGGAGAACGACTGTGTGCATACAGAGATGCAGTGGAAGCTGGCAAACAGACTACAGCATCAGTTTGCTACTTCTGTCAGCTCCTGAAGGGAACTGCAGAGCCTGAGGTGCTCCCTTTCTTTCCAAACCTGAGGTGCTCCCTCTGTTCCCAAACCCCTTTCTCCTTGGACTGGGGTGAGTCTCTTGAAGGTGCCAAGTGATTCCTCTCTGGGACCTTGTAAGAAGAAAGCACAATAGACAGGGTAACGATGGTTTCTACTCTGCGACTTAGAGAAATATTTCTCTCAGTCTCCTTTCCATACTAGAAATGTAGAATTTAATATTTGGAAAGAATGTGCATGAGTGTGGTGACCACTTGGAAGGAAACTGTGCCATTGAGTGAGGCTGGGACGAGGGTGGAATAGGGATATGGTGGTTTCCTGGTAGACTCTTCCTAAAAGATTGAGAACTGTTTTCTCAATCACAGAAGTTGACTCCCAAGTGCCATGGCCCATATGCACAGAGGTGCTTTCAATAATCCCCATGGCCCCGCATAGATGGTTTCACTCTGTTGCCTACAGGTAAGGCAGGGGTGTATGATGGAAGTGCCTAGTTGTCAAGTGAAATATGGCTTTGTAGTACGAAGTGACCTAGTTTCTTAGTTCTTTGATCCTTGATTATAAAGCCTGAACTAAGCACATGGCCAAATGGGCATGAAATTTCACTATTCTGCAGCATGTAAAACAATGATAGCTTTAGCTCTAAGCGCCTTATGTGTGTCAACTCCTACAATCCTCCCAACTACCTCTCAAAGTCAGGAGTCCAACCCAAGGCACTGTGAGGTAGGCAGCTTGCTCTAGAAGGAAAACAGTGCCCTTTGTAAGGATAGAATGGCTGTTGGCTTGGGAAGATTTTTTTTAATGCAGGTTCTGGGAAGATTTGCCCATGAAAACCAACCTTGGCCTCTCCCTCTAAGAAGGCTGGGCATACATGCCCATACTCAGCACCAGTCAATTCTGACCATGAATATGCCTTTCAGCAGCATTCAGCTCCTCTTTTTCTGACCTTTCTTTCCATAGCTGTATCCCTGGTAGCTTGGCCTGCCAGGTTCCTGCAGCCTAAACAATCTAGCAAGAACACACTCTATCTCAACTGCCAGGATCCCTGCATGGACCTGCTGCCTGTTGTTCAGAAAGACATGCAAGAACTGGGAACTGGTCCACCCTACCTACCACCTCAGCTGAGGCTCAGCCAGAGGGAAGGCATGGTTCATACAACTGGAGCATAATAGGAACTCTTTCTGAGGCAGTTTGTATTAGCTGCCCCTCTCCTTTTGGAAATCATATGGCTGTGTCAGTAAGTGGAGTTTAGGAAAGAACCCTGTGGCCATGTGCCTAAGGAATAGTCTGGGCATGTTGGGAATGGAGCTTGGAGCATTCACCAGTTGTATGTGATGCTCACAAGGTCCTTTACCTCGCTGAGCCTCCATTTCCTTCTCTTTAAAAGGAGAATCAAGGAAAGCATTCCATAGGCTGTCACAAGAACATATGATATTACAGGCTAATACCAATAGGCATAAGCCTGATGGACTCCATGTCTGAGACGTTTCCAACACTCTCTCCATAACTGTTATTTATAATTGAGGTTCAAAAAATTGGAGGTTACTGTAGGCTGACAGGTAAGGGTAGGGACTTGTAAGTTCTGGTGGTTCTAGAAGAACTGGCTAGACTAGAGGAATATAGTGTGCAGGTGGGGCAGTGTGTAGACATGAAAGCTCTGCAGTGCCGAGCTCATAAGTTGAACCTTCAGAGCCCTTGCCTTAATTGCCAGGAAGCAGCTGATCAGCTAGTGAAGTCCAAGCCTCTGTGGGCTAGAGAGATTACCACCTGCGGAGAGCCAGGGTCATCCAAGGAGCACATGGATCAGAGCCCACCTCGCTAACTCTTAGAGGTTAGATAAAAAATGAATTCCTGTCCTGTGAAGGCACTGGGAAGTTATGGTCATTTGCTGTACCAGTCACCTAGTCCTGACCAATGCCAGTTAGAATATATAGACACCAAAACCAAACAGAGCTGTTGTATTAAGTTAGGTACAAAATGAAAAGCTCAGACTAATTTGGTAGAGGTTAAAGTGAGAATGAGTGAAAAGTGTTCCCTTGGGCAGAGTCACATAAACTAGTGACTAATTAGATGAGGGCTGTGTGTGTGTGTGTGTGTGTGTGTGTGTGTGTGTGTGTGTGTGTGTAAGGATTGGTCTAGTCATAAAGAAAGTGATGGTACCACTGTCATAAACTAGGCTGTCAGAAGGTAAAGTGGATCTGGGGAAAGATGAAACATATTTGATCTGTGATTTGTGGTGCATTTGAGAAGATGGTAAAAGGATGTGTCTAGACAAGAGTTACTCAGCCTCTGCCTGATCATTAGTCCTGTAAGCCCACAATTCGTTCCCTGCCTCTGTCTCCTGGTGGAGAGAAACCAACAGCCCTCTAAACACTGTCTGATCCTCCAGGACAGTGCTCAATCACTTCTGGTTGAAAGCTAGAGGAACCTGGAGATGTGGGTGGGCTGGAGTGGACTGGCTTCTGGAAGAACTGTGTTTCTATAACCAGGCAATTGTAGTTCTGCGGGATTCAGCCTTTTGCTCATTTTCAGAGGTTAGGTGCCTAGCACAAGCCCTTTGGATGGTGTTTCTAGGATATTGGGCCCCTCTCAAACCCTAAAGAGGCCTGAACTCTTGTGTATTTTCTTCAACATGTCAGCTGAGCCCAGAACACAGCTTTCGAAATGGAATGAGCAGCTCTCCCAGACCACAACTAGCAGTATAGTTTGGGAGGGTACTCTTTTCATTTCCTATGCTTCATGATTCTTTCTTCTGCTTTTCAAAGGACATTTTTACAAGGTACTATCCTATACTGCTCTGCCTGTTCTCTGAGAAAAGATAAATATTTTCAATGTGTTTTCTGAGACATGCTCCCATTGAGAAAAACGTGTCCCTTATGGACATTGTTATTTTGACCTCATTACCTGCATAGATCAGAGGGAATTTGACAAACAGGGCTCTGAATGTCCAGGAAGCCTCCCTTATTTCCAGTGGAGCTAGAGATTGGCACCACTGGGGGTCCACCTTTGCGTTCCGCAAAGGGATGTGGCAGGGGCTGAGGGGAGTCCAGTAAGCAGGTCCATCAATAAGAAGCCTGAGAAGGTGACCCTGCTCTTGGTTCCCAACTCCAGGATCCCACTTAACAACAATAGTGATGAGAGACTGGAGAGCAGGTTCAGAATTCTACAGAGGCTCCAAGACTACCCCAGGGAAGCTTGCACAATCCAAGCCCTTCCGCTGCTAACCTCAGCTGCTTTCTCCCTGAAAGACATTTCCAAAGAGGTTTCAGTGGATGCACAGTGACCTACTCCTCCAAGTCAGACTAAGAATTTTCTGGTTTTAGTGCTGAAACTCTTGCAACCCTGGGAAACTCTCCAGTCTTTGAGAACCTGGGAAGGTTCGGTTACCTTCCTTGAAGGAATGGGCCTGAGGAAAACTCTTGTACCCTGAGGAAAATGCGGAAAGCTTAATAAGGTTCCCAATTACATTTACAGCACCCCGGATATTAGACTTTTAGCCTTTTCATCTTTGGGAAAGCCTGTATTATATATTCGCCCCAGAATCCTAATTTCAGGCTTTTATTAGTTAGGTGACTTCAGGTACATTCTTTCTGCTTTCTTCATGTCACTGTTCACATCTGCAATCTTGGGTAATTCTTCTTACTTTCACACTCCTGCATGGACCGAGTGAGATCAGTTCATATAAAACACTTGGCATATAGGCTGCTGAAGTAGACAGTAAGTGACGGTTATTACTATAATTAGTACTTGGTTCTCTAAGCCCTGTATTAATGGGTGGTAGCGGCTATAATCTTGATCTCACAAGCCAAAATCTCAGCTAACAAACCAGGACAGCATTAGATCTCATCTTACCTGAATTACCCAGAGCTTCTGCTCAGTTGATAAAGCTGGCCTGGAAATGTCATGAAATACTGTCTACTTGATGTTGAGACTCCATTGTATTTGCTCCCTTCTTTTCTCACTTTGCTTTAACGGATCTTCTCTAATTCCTAATCTCTGCTTCTTAAGAACCTTAAGTTTCAGTCTTTGGATTCCTTGTATTTTCCCAACCCTGATCTTAACCCACCAGTCAGTGTCAAGATTTTAAATATTATCTTACCTGAAAACTTCTGAAGTGTCTCCTGTGCCCACCTCTCTTCTTATATATAGTTTTATATAACATTTACCTATAGATATTGGGGTCCTTTGTTTCATGTATTTGCAGTGTCCAGACTTGTCCTCCCTTCTGATGAGAATTCAATGATTCTGTTATTTACTCCTTGTCCACTATTCTATCACATACTCCATTTTGGTTCTTGAAGGCCATTTCACTCCTAGAATCCTTTCCATGATGCCATATTGTGGACAAATGAGGCTGTAACATAAATTCTTGCGGGGAATCCTTATGGTCTTTCCTTGAAGCATAGAGGACTGAGTAAAGAAGAAATCACTTCCTCTTGTAATGCAGCTAGGGTTAGAAACATTATGGTTATTGCAGTCATATCCAGGGACATTACCACTCTCAGTTTATCTGTGCTTTATTTGTATTTTCCAGTCTTTTAAAGATCATGGTAGGAGGATGAAATAATGCAACTGACTTTTAAGCTAATGTACAAGAGTTTGATGTATATGATGTGGCATTGCAGACAATTGTATCACCCCCTTTCAACATTGTTGTCCCATAGGATTTTGAAATTGTCTTTCTGAATATCTTATGTATAGAATGAAATGGAAATGAAAATAATAATTAAATAAGTACTTCGTGTTATTTTGGGTCCAATCTTTTGAATAACATTAGAAATAGTAAATATTATTTCTTGAGGGCAATTGTAATATATGAAAAAACCCTGATTGGTGATACATAACCATTAGTTTAACTTTCTGTGTGGCTTGGACTGACTGTTTGCCCTACCATATAATTTTTTTATTAGTTTGTAGAATAAGAAGTTATGCTTTTCTACTATCAAAGGTCTTTCAAAGTCTTAAATTCTGTTGTCTCGAGAACCATTTGGTCATCTGGCATTTCAGAAATTTTCCTGATTTCTCATGTTGTTACCTGGGTATTTCTTTCTTTAGCAGAAAGTTGTGTCTGATTTCTGTGTGTATACTAATGCATGTGGAGATGTGTCCATGGAAGGTAAAGGTTACAAGTTTGAAGAATTAATGACTTATTGTGACTTTCAGACGGTTATTTGACTCAGTCTCTTTCTTCAGACAAAATCATATTCAGAAGTATCTAAGCAGATGAAGTATGATTGTATTTTGAAATTCACAACTCTTACGAGTTTTGGTTTCTTTTGAGAAATTCCTTTATTCTCCTTGGAGATGGGTGGATACACATCTGTGAAATATGAATTTATACCGAATCAATGAGAAAAGTCCAATAGGAAGGACTGATAGGCATATGACAAGAAATGGAAGCAGCAGACATCCCCTTATGTATAAGCAGAAAGGAGTACCTACTTGCCTATTGTATCTACATACCAAATTTTCTATCATCTATTTATCTGCCAATGAATCTACAAAAGCCTGAAAAACAAATAGTAATACTCCTCAGTGATTCTGCCTTCCAAGGCAAGGGAATATCAGAAGCAGTTATCCACACTAATCCTAGACATACCACCAAACAAAACTCACGGGGAAGTGTGAATTTGAGGGCCATTTAACACTGTGAATTTCCCCCTTGTATAACAACTATGGAAACATGCATGATAATTGACAATGCAGTGCACACAGTGTGAATGTGAACAGTGTTCATTCGGCCTCATAATTCCTCTTTTGATGGCTGATGGTGAGCCTGTTCAAGAATGTTACACCAGCCCTTACTAGGGACAGTTCTTGTAATTGAATATTGCCTAACATTCCCTACAGGTGTATTCATATGGCTTGGGCCAATAACTGCCCATTGTGCCTAGAATTTGAGTTTTAGATTCCAAATGCATACTGAATTATTTGCTTGATAGCTAATTGGTAATTTCTTCTTTTTTGTCTTTTATTTAATTTTTAACCTTCCTCATTTAGTTGTTTCTGTCTTGGGTGGTTGAGGCAATTAGACCCCACAAGGAATCCTTGCCCTGTGTTGAGCTTCCTGGCAGTAGATAGGAACATCACATTGTTAACATCACATACCTGGGGACCAGAAGTATATTCCAAATTCAGATGTTTCAAAAGGCTTCATTGTTTTTATTTTATGTATACGAGTATTTGCCTGTGCATATGCATGTGTACATGCATGGATATGTGTGCATGTGCATGTGAGTGTGTGTGTGTGCGTGTGCGTGTGTGTGTGTGTTTGTGTGTGCCTGGTATCTCTACAAGCTAAATTCATTGGGACTGGCACTACAGATGGTAGGGAGACTGTGGTGGCAGTGGTGTGGCTCTGGGAATGGAACCTGAGTTCCTACAAGATCAGTAGCACTCTTAAGAGCTGAGACATCTTTCCAGCACCCAAAATATGAACTTTTTTAAAACCTAAATTAATCCTAATTAAACTTTCTAGGATTCTGATTTCTTCTGAATACCATGTGTCCCAAATCCTGCTGACTCCTTAGGGAGTCTGAGAGAGAAGGATAAAGCTGGCCACAGCAGACCACTTTGGGTTGATCCAGGCACTAGATGTGTGGCCTCCATGGATCAGCTTCCTGGTTTGAGACAAACAAACAAACAAAACAAACAAACAACAAACAACAAGTGCATGCCACCATAGTTGTGAGCAAGTGAAGAGGAGAACACTTTAAATACGCCTGCTGTATGCTGACTCCTCAGGAACGTTGAATGTCTTTGGAAGGATCTGGAAAGGGGAATGAAGACTGACTGTGGGGACAGCCAGGTGCACTGAGACCACAGGGTGAAGCAAGGGCTGACACACCCCTGCATTTCAACCTCACAACCATCAGCCCTCTGGGAAAGATTTGAAGTCTACAACACAGACAGATTTTACCCCTAAATGGCAAGGAGGTTTTAGATTTGAAGAGCACCCACTGTGCCTGGTCATGTAGTTGTTCTGTACAAAACTGATTAAACAAACAACTGTGCTTCAGAAGTTGTAAAAGCTATGTTCGTGCGATATGTACCTCAGTCTAGGCATTGGGTATCATACCTTGCATTGGTTCACTCTTTGTTGCATTAAACTGCACACTAGGTAAATTATAAAGCAAAAGCTAGGGCTTGAGGTTCTGGAGGTTCAGGGTATAAGCACACATCTAGCAACAACTGTCTTGTTGGCATGTTCTGGAGGTGTGCAAAAAGGTGCACATGGTTTTCATGGTTGTTTTCTCTCTTCTTGTAGAGCCATCATGGGGAAATCTACCCAAATGGTATCTGATCCCATCCCTAAACTCCACCTCTAAAGATGATGGGATAAGATTCTACTCTCTTTATACTTCACAGCACGAATTAAATTTCAACACAGAGAGCCTCTGGACATACATTCAAATCACCTTGAAGCCATAGTGTAATTAATTTATTTAAAAATCTTTAAAAATTATAAAATGTGGGTACTGGGGTACATGAGTAAAAAATGGTGCACAGGGCTTGACCTTAAATTTCTGCCCATGCTGATAAGAAGTGAAGTGGTTAAGGTACAGATTGGACATTTCAAGTCCAAATTCACCAGGCAGGGCTCCACCTTTGCCCTGGGACTGTCCCAATACCACAATCTTACAAACTGAATAGTTCTGCAAAGATTGGTCTATACAGAAGAGAAAAACAATTGGTTAGGCATGTGAGAGAAGAAAAAAGAGAAATAGAACGTGGTGATTATTGCATTTCAAGGTGATTTTAGTGTCTATTAAAATTACAGCTGAATTTGAGCAAATTTCTTTTTCCTCAAAAATTTCATGATAAATATTTAATTTGTCAATCTGAGGAATTTTCAATGACATGTCATTAGCAAGCTTGTGCTCACTCAGGTACACATAAGGATATAGAGGCATTTCTCCTGCATTTGGTGGTTTTTTCCTGTCTTATTTTGTGCTTTTGTGTATTTGTTTGTATAACCTCTCAAATCCAGCCATAGCTGCTCCCTTCACTACCAGGCTTCTTTCCCCCCCAGATATATCTCCCAATTCTCTTCTTGTGCAGTGAGTCTCATGGGCTGTGGAGGGTGGGCTACAGCAAGGAAACACTATTCGATTGTAACATTGTATGGGTTGTCATGGCTCTAATGACATTGGCCACCTAACTGCGAAGAAAAACCTTTGTGATGTCACATAACAGGTTGCCACAGGCTTGACAAACCTTTGTGAAATAAACAAGAGAAAGGAGTTGAAAACACAGCACATCTCTGTCCCCACCCCTGAGTGCCCAGCACTACCCATGGCCATTCCTGTCCTGCTTATTAGCCCCTGAAGGGCATTTTTAATATAAAATATAGATAAAGTCTTCCCAAATCAGAAAGGTCTCCAAGTCTCCAATTTAATTGGAATGGAAAATGCTAACTAATTGGCATCAAAATTTGATTTGTGGAAGAAACCTCCTTTTTGTTGGAAACACAACAGTGTGTCTGGGAATACAAGCCCAGTCCTTCAAAAATCATCTGTGTGTGCCGCCGAGGAATCAATTAAAGTTGATCTGGCATATCTGCGTTTGACAAATATAAAGAAATCTCTGATTAGGCAGAGAAAAAAAGCGCTTCCTTTCTTGCTCTCTCTCTTCCTCTCTCTTTCCTCTGCCTCTTCTTTTCTTCTCCTCATTTCCCTTTAAAGGCAGTAGGTGTCAGAGGGGGTGGGGAGTGATATGCAAAACACGGCCTCCATAACCAAAGTAGCCTGCAAAATTAGGTGTCAGCATGCAAAGCTTATTGATGTATGAATGTGGAAAATGAAAGGCGGCAGTAGACAGCCAGGGCTAAAGGTGAGGCGGGCACAGCGAGAGCAGCTGTAGATCCACGTCAAGGTGCTGCTGTATGAGCTCCGGTTTTTTTCTGGAGGGCCACAGCCTAACAAGGTAAGCCTGGCCACGAAATGATGGAACAATACAATATAGGCACACACAGTGTGAATACCAAATAAATTGACATGGTGTCTCTCCACCCCCTCCTCCCACTCTCCCACCCCCTTCAAAGTATGCCTGTGTATTCATTAATAAATTCATATTCCGAGTTTTCAATAAAAGAAGAAAATGCAGTGTAAACTGGAGTTACTTAGTGACACCCAGCTCATTGCTTTTTATTGTTGCTTGCAGCTACGAAGCCTTCACAGTGCACGAGTAGAATTTATTACTGTCTGTCTCTGTGGCAAGTTGGCGAAGTGCGCCTTTTGAAGAAAATTGACCCACACTTCATGAATATGATGAAAAATGCCAATAACACTACAAAGACGAAGCTCTTGACATTACTCTGCAAAGAGCTAACGACAGTAATGAAAGTGTTGCAATTACAAATCATTACCTCTTTTCCAGCCAATCGCTGGCTCTCGCTCTCCTTTTTTTGGGGGGGGGTCTTCTGTATTGCCCCTGGTGCTGTTTCGCATAGCATGATGGGGCATTGAAGGTCCAGCTGACTTCTCAAAGAAAAGAAAGGAGGCAAGAGGCAAAGAACTGAAGGGTGGGAGGGAAGGGGACACATGGGCTCCTAGAGAAAGGGTGGTGATGGTGGTGTGTACGTTCTTAAAGCCAGGGGTCGCAAGGTCATGACCTTGCTGTGGCTCTACCATCTGAAAAATGGAACCAAGAGCAGCCCATCTATTTTGCTAAACTGCTCTCTCCTAGCGGGAATCTTTGAGTCTGGCTAAAGGAAGAGTCGCTTTCACTTTTTTCTGTTATTATTTGTTATAAATTCAGTTTAGATATCATTACATTGCTTACTAAAATAATGTGTTTCATGTGTTTTCACTGTAAGGCACTGGCCTCTAGACTAGAAAGAAGAAAAACAGGAAGAGTAATGGAGAAGACATTGGGGAACAGGCCTATCGTCCCAGCACTTTGGAAACTGAGGCTTCAGGAGGGTCACGAGTAGCCAGTCTGTACCATCTAGTAAGAACCTGTCTCAACAAACTAATGAAAACCCAAAACAAATTAGCAAAACCAAGAGAGGAAGAGCCTAAGTGCAGGCTCAGACTTGGACTTCCACATACTGCAGTGACGGAGTGCTGTAGTGCTCGCCTGTCGTGCTGTGACCTCCGTTTGCTTGGTTTTCATTTATTTATGATCTAGGCAGAGGGAGGATCTGAAGAGATGTTTTTTCCTGACTTATGAACACTCCTATTCTTTTTTATTGTTAATAGCCATGTGTAGGCAATGAATCTTCGTCATTTTCACTCCCCAATCGTTTCCCTCACCCCTTCCCTCTCTTGCCTCCGCACTTCTCAACAGGCCTCTGCCAGGCTCTCGTCTTCTTTTTGAACATAGACTATTGAGCTTAATTAGTTATATGACTAAATGTAGGTGGGAGGTGATTTAAGAGTAAGATGAGACATCTGTGGCTGTGCCACTGAAGAAAATGGCACTCTCTACAGCCAGAATTAACTGCAGTGGTCCTTCTGGAGGGGTGGTGCCTCATGGGCCCCTCACTCACCCATGGTGAGATGTTGTCAGGCCCAAGTGCAGCTGTGGTTATCTGAACAAGACTTGCATCAGACTGGGCCCTTCAACCCCTGTTCTTAAGAAAGAGCTGACACCTTACCTAGGAACATGACAGGATTATCTTCTGCTTCTCTTAATGAAGGAGGCTATAAAAATATCTAAGAGGTTTGTAAAGAATGTTTGAATTCATACATAGAATTAGGGAGGAGTTTTTTGTTTGTTTGTTTGTTTTGTTTTTTTTTAAAGACACAGCAACACTCAAAGAAGTTGCCCTGAGATTGGGGTTAAGGGCCAAAGGCATATACTGTGGCATCTGCATTTACTGTTTTGTGGCCTTCCTGTCTTTGGATCTAGACAGTAAATGTCTGTTTACAATGTTCATGAACATTAGACCAGTCTCTCCTTTTCTATTGAGCTAGCATTAAACAAGGATGTCCTAAAATTTTAATGGTTCAGCATTCTAGAAATTAATTCCTTATTCATAAAACAATCTTGCATGAGTAATGCTGGGTTTTAGAAAGCTTTCAGTCTTATGAAGCATCTTTTAAGGTCCTGTTAGTCGCAGCCAGTAAACAGGAAAAGAAAGCTTTTCACTGACTCAGAATGGAATTGCTTTGACTCCATTGAGAAGACGTCCCCAGTTCCCACCTGGAGATGAGGAAGAAAGTTCACACTGGACACCAGCTTCCTAGGGAAAACCTTTCCCTTCGAGTGTACCTTCAGCAGTGGTCGGTACAGGGAGTGTCAAGTGTGATAGTCAGCTAGTCAGAGCTGACTCTCGACCACAGAGAAAAGCCTTATCTTCAGTCATGTTGTCAGTGCATACTTCCTGCAGCTGGGCCCCAAAGTTCAGTCGTGGGCAGACACAGTGACGTACTTATGTGAAGGACAACAGTGCATGGATGCCAGACTACTGGTTTTATAGTAGAAAGAAAGAAATAGCAAGATGAGAGACTTTGGAATGAGCTTAAGTCATTCTCAGTTCCTAGGTCTCATGCAGGATAAAGGTCAAAGGGAGTGGTGTATCCTTATATCACTGACAGAGCTAACTATGGGAAGACCTCCTTCCCAGGCTATTAATGTTGGGGGAGACAGCCACCACATCAGGTCCTGTCTGCTCTGCTTGTCCTTGGAAGGTTGTCACAAGCCCTTCATCATCACAAGGTCTGGTATCTGGACAGAGTAGGCTGTTCCAGCTTAGTGTATCTATTGTCCTAGCTCTGCTCTGCCCCTCTGCCTAGCCAATGTTTGTGCTGATGGCAAACGGGGAAACTTCTGGCAAGGATGCTCACTGAGCATTGATCTGACCACTCCCGTAAGCAGCAGAAACAACAGCAAAAAGCCTTCAACAAGGATGCTGGAATCATGGACTCATTCTGATGTAAAAAAAAACCACTTCTATCCCTGCTCTCAGGCTTCCTGTCAGCTGAATCTGTGTGAGCATTGCCATTTAGACATGGTGGAGCTAGCACGGTGATGCTCCTTGGGCTTCTTAGCTCCACATGCTTCTTCAGCTTGGATTTAGTGCAATTTTCTCATTGTTTTTTCCAAATGCTTGTGAATAGTCCAAACTGGCTCCATTGTTTTCAAAGGAGTAAGTGGGGAGTTTGAGCTCAGGAGGGGGCCGTTTTATTGTCCTACAAGTACAATATTTCTTGGTGGAAATAAACAACAGATTGTTGAAAGAATGTAGCAACTTGTCAGCAGTTTTGGGTCGAGGTAAGTCAGTAGTTAGGGATATTTTTTTTCCTGCTTAGAATTACCCCAGGGAGAGGCTGGCCTCAGGAGCTCAGCAACCTGGCTCTCCTGCTTTGTTACTTGCCAGAGGAATTTGAATGGAATTGTATACATAGATTCTAGTATCTCCGGCCATTTCCTAGCTGGTACCGCAGCCTCCCTCCACTTTTGCATTTGCTCTACACTGGATGACCACAAGGCCTTGGCTAATGCCTTTTAATATCTAAGCCTTGTACATCTAGTGCTTGGTTAATAACAGGGAAAAAGCCCTGGCGACTCACCTTGACCTCAAGAGGAAAAAAACATCCTTTTAATAATCTGGGAGTTTATTTGGATCGAAGGCATACTGCATGTTACACAATCTTCTTAGAGAGCATGCAGGTCATGAAGTGGCACCCTTGTTTTTTATGAAGTCAGCAAAGACATATAGGGGCCAGGCTCACTGCTTCTCTGAGAGCCTTCAAATTTATCTTTAATATGTAACCCACCAGAAGAGCAGAAGCCCTTGCTGAGTTTAATGGGCTTTTCTCTGAGAACTTTTCTAAGTGTCTAACCTTTGTTGCAATTAAAGTTAAAGGTACATTTTCTGAATATTCTCAGAAAAGAATGTCCACCTATTTTTTAGGTTCAACCTTCCATCTTCAGTACCTTATAACTTTTAACTTTCATCCTAACACTAAATCGGGAACGACTTGAGGGCAGAGGTAAAGCATGAATCAGTAGTGGACACTAATGCTTTAAGGTGAGTTGTAGATGTGGAGCACAGTCTCCGAGCCGTGGAAGTTCTCAGTCAAGGGCAGTTTGGGCATCAGGGACAGTACACAGTATCTGGAGACACTTTTGTTTGCTACAATGACCAGGAGGCATGGGAACTACTGGTATCTAGTCATTTGAAGCCAGAGATGTTGCTAACATGTTGCAGCATGAAAGACAGGGCAGCAAGATGTTGGTAGTGCTGAGGATAAAGAACTCTGCTCACATGCCCCACAAGACAAGCATTCAAAACACCTGCAAGATTGCTGTTGATCTTTGGAAGATCCATTCAGTAATTATCATTTAGACATCTTTTATGCTGAAATTCCACCAAGGCACCACCTGGAAGCCTTCTACATTTTCTTTGTTCCTATCCCACCTCCCAACATCTCCCCATTTCCTGTCTTCCTTCCTCTTGCCATTTTTCAATAACTGTGGTAGAAATGTCAGCATATTGCAAGAGAGAATGTGTAGAGTCAAAAGTACAGCTCTTTGTAGTTACTCATTTAATCACAGCCATATCTTTTCTGGACCATTCCTTCTGAAGATAAATATGTTTATGCTGCAAGTGCCACCCTGCACAGCTTGGTAAGCCCTTTGGAGATGGCATCGGAGGTAAAGAAACACATTCACAGGATGTTTACCCTAATGATGCTCTCAGAAGCATTTGGGAGTTTAAACATATGCTCCCAGCATCTCTCTCTATCTTTACATGGCTGCTAAATTGTAGAAAAGCTGTAAATAGAAATAATGGACCCAGTTTATTTTTAATTAGAAAGCTGCTGCTTATAGCTGCAATCGTGACACCACCAAGCATGCCTTCCTTTCATTTGGAAGGAAAGAATAGAGAATTCCTAGGGATTTGAATCGGAGCCAGGTTCCCCGAGTCGGCTGGTCTCTGAACCCCTGCAAATCCAATGCCTTTCTGTGGCATGTGGCCATAGGCTGATTCTCTGCACTACTTAATAATGTCTTTAGAGAAAGCACAAATGCCACTGTTTCTATCAAGTTAGGAATAAATATTTCAAGGTGCTATTTTGTTTTCTCATTTTTTCTTCACATTTAATTGTTAACCTCCACTCTTCCATTTAGTAAAATAAAGAGTCATATTTAAATTGTTTCTACTTCTTGGGGATGTTCCTGTTAGCATTTAGGCTTGGGACAGAAGCAGTTTTATTACTATCTCACAAGTTAACTGTATTCTGGAAACATAACATTTATCCTTAGATTATATTTCTGGGGCTCTGGTTCTCACCATTCCCCACCTAGTTGTAAGATTATTGAAAATGAGGACAAGTCTAGTATCCGATTATTTTAGGAATGGTTGGGTTAGCAGAACTCTTCATGATTGTGGCCTAATACTTTTAAATGAAAGTGAAGGAGTTGCTTAGTAAATGATGGCAAACTTTGAATTTCCTCTGCATTCACCTCTTCTCTCAACTGCTGTGATATTTGGCATCTATCCTGCTTTGAAAGGGGTGCCCCTCTCTTCCTCTCAGACACTTGAACTCCCCCCTCCTACAAAGTATTTCTTATTCTGCAACAGGACTCTCAACTTAACGTCTAGTGATCTACAGGGAGAACACTTACCGTTGTGGATTTGGATTGTAGTGAGTTGATTAAGAAGAGGATTGGATACATCATGAGAGTCGGCATGTTTAGTGATGCCTAATTAGGCTTAATGGGAAATGCTGGGAGGAAAATGGGTTGAGAGAAAGGGCTATGTTAAGGGATGACTTAGGAATGTGCTCTCCAACATGGTGGCTACTAGGCACACATGCCTGTTGAGCTCTTGTGCTGTAACTAGCTGAGCTGAGTGTGAATGTAACTATGAAACACACACAAGGTTTTAAGAAACTAGCTTGAAGTACCTTTTTTTCTTTTTACAAATATAATATCGACATTGTTATATTTTGGATGTCTTTCCTTAGATAAATATGTTATAGCCTGAGTTTTATCCATCTTCCTTTTGCTTTTCAAATGTGGCTACTAGAAATCTTAAGTATATCAAGATCATATAGCATCAATTGCCTGGGCAATTTCATTTAAAAGTATTAGGCCACAATCATGAATAGTCTTTCTAACTGAAACATTCCTCAAATGATACGGTACCAGGCTTGCTCTTACACCCATGTGCATCCCAGCAACACACTCTACAACAATCACAGAGTTCCACTTCCATTCTAAATATGAGATATATCTCATTTATAATAATGTTTGTGTCTTGCCTTGCATTTCTATGGCCCATGCTGCTTTGGAACATTCTGTAGGTATTCCTGCAGAACACATTCCTGTCTACAGCTGAAGTCATAATCAGGCTGTGGCTGGCTTACCCCACACTGTATGCAACAGTTTCAAGTTCCGTAAGTAGTAACCTCTGAGGTCACATAATCAAGAGCAATGACAGCACTAAGGAGTCCCTGGATAAGTGTTGTTACAACTCTGGACCTAGCATCACATATCAAGATGCTTTTTTATATGGGAATCCATAGAAGAGTATCTTCTTAGCTTTCTTCAAATTCTCTGAAGGACCTCTGATCAATACTTCCAATGGGCAGCTCCAGTGACCACCAAGGCTGTGAAGTTGGAGGTCCTGCAGGTCTGGGCACCATGATCTAGTTGTTCTTATCCCAGTTGAGGAACATGGACCTCAAGTAGGACTCTTAAGGTAGCCCTGTCACTCTTGTTCTTTAATTTGGCGACTTGATGTTGATTTCAGCATAAAGCTCATATCCTATAGGATGGCATTTAAGCTCAGTTTTGTGGAAAAACTTCTTTAGCTACACATCCATAAGCATTACAGTCCCAAGCTCTGCAACAATCTCAGTGTCACTTCTGTTCTCAAAGGACATTCTTGTCTTCTTTTTAAAATTCTTTCCTTTTCTACCTTCATGAATATAAGCTCTGTTCAATATTACACTAAGTTATAATATAGCACATAGAGGATATACTTGCTTATTCCTCACAGAATTAATATATAAAATAAAGTCCTCAAAGATCACCAATAAAATGATATGAAACATAATTTAAATAAAAGCAAATGATAACAGAAAAACTGAGGTATATTAAGCTATGACCAGTGAAATAAATATAAATATATTTAAACTTATTTAAATTTAAGTATTCTATCAACTACTATAAATCCTGCTTAAAGCCATGTATGGTGGCACAAGCCTCTAATGCCAGCACTTGGGAGACAGAGGCAGGTGGATTGCTGTGAGTTCAAGGAAAGCCTCATCTACATAGTGAGTTCTAGGTCAGCCAGGATTATATAATGAGACCCCTGTCTCAAAAAATAAATGAATCTTATTTGTAGATTTAATTCCTTCTCAGTGTTCTTTTCCACTAATACTCAATAAATTCAAACAAAAACAAAAGATTTCTCTGTCAGTGCTGGCAGACCAAAAGGATACTTTTATGTGGAAGTTGTGAGACATCAATTGTGTCAACTGTTTAAAAGAGAATTTGTTGCTATCTTATAAAAAATCAAGATGTATATGACCTGGAAGTCATATTTTTAGGAATCTGTTCTACATAAAAATTAGAAGAAATGCACAAACATACAGATACAAAGTTTCATAGTGATACTTCAGGTTAGGTTGAGTAAAATTTGGATCAATACTGTCACATAGTCACCAAATAATAAAATCAAAGTCACCATTGGACCACTTTGTGGAAAGATGTCATTTATTAGAAAGCAATGCAGTGTAATAGGTAGCTAAATGTTACTTTTTAAGCTGGATTCTTCCTGTATATTGTATGTTCTACTACTAGCATCACATTACTTCCTGTATACTAAGGTCCTGTGCATTTTTTCTCATTTAGTTCTTGAAATAGTTCTAGAATACAGACATTTATTAACTCTACATATTATGAAAATAATAGGTAAATAAGTTGGGTAAGCAACTGGAGATGGCTGAGCTGAGCACAGAAGCCAGTTAGACTCCAAGCTGTTCTCTGTGCAGGTTGTGGGAGTAGATGGTACATTTATATGAAAGCAAGTGAATTTATATGAAGTTATATTAATTGTCTGTTAACCCTTGGAGGCTGGGGTCAGCAGTAAAGAAAGGACTTACATGTTCTTTGATCACTTCAGTAGATGAGATCATGGTCAAGTTATGAGTGATTTTCATACTTTGTACTTTTCTCTATTTTCTTCTTATTATTATTAACTAAATTTATACATGTATTTTACATCCCAATCACAGTTTCCCTTCCTTCCCTCCTCTCTTCCCCTTCCCTCACTCCACCTTCTCCCCACCCTAACTCAATCCCCATTGCACTCCTGTTTCTGTTCAGAAATGACAGGCCTCCTGTGGGTGTCAACAAAGCATGGCCTATCAAGTTGAGGTAGGATCAAGCTCCTCCCCTTGTGTTAAGGCTGGGCAAGGCAACCCAGTATGAAGAATAGATTCCTGGAAGCCAGCCAAAGCATTTGGGACAGGTCCTGTTTCTACCAGTAGGAGTCCTGCAAGTAGATAAAGCTACACAACTGTTACACATATCTATGTAGAGGGCCTAGGTCAGTCCCATGCAGGTTCTCTAGCTGTTGGTCCAGTGTCTGTGAGCTTCTATGAGCCCAGGTAAGTTGTTTCTGTGGGTTCCCTTGTGATGACCTTTATGTCCCTGGCTTGTACAATCCTCCCTCTTTCTCAACAGCAAGATTCCCTGAGATCAGCCCAGTGTTTGGCTGTGGATCCCTGCATCTGTTTCCATCAGTCAGTCACTGGATAAAGGCTTTCTGATGAGGATTGTGGTAATTACCAATATGATAACAGGAGATGGCTAGTGCAGGCTACCTATCCACTATGGCTAGGAGTCTTACCTGGAGTCATCCTTATAAATTCATGGGCGTTTCCTTTGCATGAGCTTTCTACTTGACCTTCCTCCTCCACCCATAGAGGCATCGAGACATCTTTCATTACTCTCCCCTTCCATCTACACCTCAACCTGATTCCTCATGTTCCCATCCCCGCTGGCACCCAGTCTACTCAGGAGATCTCTTCTATTTTCTCTCCCCAAGGAAATCCATGTGTTCACTTCCCCTTTTGGGCCCTCTTTGTTGCCTAGCTTCTCTGGGGCTGTGAATTGAAGCATGGTTATCCTTTACTTTATAACTAATATCAACTTAAGAGTGAGTACCTACTATGTCTGTCTTTCTGGTTCTGGGTTACCTCACTCAGGATGATGTTTTCTAGTTCCATTCATTACTTTCAATTTCCTGATGTCATTGTTTTAATAGTTAACTAACACTCCATTGTATAAATGTACCACATTTTCTTTATCCATTCTTTGGTTCAGGAGCTTCTAGTTTGTTTTCAGGTTCTGACTATTACAAATAATACTGTTCTGAATAGAGTTGAGCAAGAACTTCAAGTCTTTGAAGAAAGAAATTAGAGAATATATTAGAAGATGGAGAGATCTCCCATGCTCATGGATCATTGTAGTCATTTTCCTTTGGATCACCAGCTCACCAATAGCAACACAGAGACTAATAATTAATTTTGAAAACTCAGCCTCAGCTTAGGCTTGTCCAACTAGTTCTTATAACTTAAATTAAACCATTTATTTTAATCTACATTCTGTTGTGTGGCTTGTTAACCTCATTTCTTCCTATTGCCCATGATGCATCCTCCCTGTCTGCCTGGTGACTCCAACTTCTTCCCAGAGTTCTCTTTCTTCCCAGAAGTCCTGCCTGTACCTCCTGCCTAGCTATTGGCTGTTCAGCTTTTTATTACACCAATCACAGCAAAACATTTTCACACCATGTACAAATATCCCACAACATTTCCCCCTTTTTGTCTAAGAAAAAAAACAACAACTCTGACATAGTAAACTATATACAGTAAAAACAATCATCAGGTAAGAATTATATTCACAATGTCCAGTCCATTTGTATTTGGCATATTCAGAGAAAATACTCTATTATCTATCTTATCTTAAGGAATTTAAAGTTTCATTCCTAAACCATTTTTATCATAACTCATATTACCATCCTAAAACTATCTTTTTAGACCCCAAGACATTTTCTTAGATAAACAATTTAAGCTTTTATGTCTCTCAATCTTACACACTTTGTATCTTTTTTTGTGAGATTTTTTTCTGAATTTGGTAACAAGGATAGTTGTAACTATAACTATCTCTTCTTGAAATTCATCAGAAACCCAAGAAGGATATAATACTACCTGAGTAAACAGTAATTTCAGAGCAAGCAACTTCCACAACTATAGAAATGACAGAGACATCTGGCTGCCTGGATATTTATCCTAAGTTTCCTCTGCAACATTAGGGCATTTGTATTTGGCCTATAGACCTAGAATATCTGAAAGATTTTTCTGTGAAGCAGGAATTTTGAAAGACTATCCTACCTTGTCTTGGCAAAGTTCGGCATATCTGTATATCTGTAGTAACACAAGTAAGAAATGTGAAGTATGTTCAGTCAGCTAAAGATGGTTTTTTGTTTTATGTTTGATCTAGTGAAAGGCATCTGTCAAGTTTATAAGTCCATTTAGACTGGATAACCAAACCTCTATCTATGCCATATGAAAGGAAGACATGTAATAAGTCATGAGGATTCTGTAGCCATCAGGATTTATCTTGACTCATCCAGTCTCAAAGTTGTTCTCATGCAGAGGGATCATCATATATGCTACTTGTCCTATAGTCTTTCTTGATTTCTTTTTTCATGTGTGTGGTCAAGATTTTCAAGAGATATCCCCCAATCATATCTGATCTTCATTAATTTTGAAGAGAACCATAACTTTTTGTTTCCTATGGAAACAAAGGCATAATCTCTCTCCCAATGCAATATATCTTTTGACTTCCATTCTAAAGTGAAGACACTCATGAAATACATAAGCTGGTTTAATTTAGCAGTTTTTATAATCCAATGTCTCTCAGCAGCTATTGTTTTTGTACATTAGCATTTAAAAAAAATCAAAGTCAACATACAGGATGCAGATGCCCTATGTATTTCCTATCCTTACATGGCTTATTCTTTTTTGTTTTCTTTCTTTCTTTCTTTCTTTCTTTCTTTCTTTCTTTCGTTTTTTGAGACAGAGAGACAGAATTTCTCTGTGTAGCTTTGTGTCTTTCCTGGAACTCACTTTGTAGCCCAGGCTGGCCTCAAACTGCCTGCTTCTGCCTGCCTCCTGAGTGCTGGGATTAAAGGCATGTGCCACTATCGCTCTGCTGGCTTATTCTTTTTGTATTACTTTACTGTCTTTTTACATAGTTGGTTTCTTTATTTAGCATCTAAGCACATTTTTAATCACATTGTTACCTTTTTAGAGGTTTTTGTCAGCCTGGACCTTGACCTCTACCTTTTTTTCCCATA
Source organism: Onychomys torridus (assembly GCF_903995425.1). Classification (NCBI taxonomy): domain Eukaryota; kingdom Metazoa; phylum Chordata; class Mammalia; order Rodentia; family Cricetidae; genus Onychomys; species Onychomys torridus. The sequence continues at coordinate 6,510,084 of NC_050452.1, read as the reverse complement.
TCTGCAGCCTCCTCTGACCATGTGAGCCAAATGTTAAACAGCTAGGTTACCACCATATGACTCTGCTTTGCATATGGGGTCCTGGTGGCTGGCTCTGCCTCCCTCAGTTCTGTGAGAGCCTTGCCTTATGCTGGCAGGCACAGAACCCAGAGCCCCATTTATCTGCTCCAGCTTTGAGGATGTGTTATGTCTGTTTGCCTAAACAGGAGTTTGTACCCAGTGTCTGTTGCTCAAGTGCTTGGTTGTGCAGCAAGGCCTCTTAGAAGGGCCATGTCTCTGTACTCCAAGTCTACCCAAAAGACTACTTTCTTGGGCCCTATGTGGATATTTGTACTCTACATTGGGCATCATATGTAGTCAGATTTTTCTTTGAGATAGTAGCTCACAAATATCAACATGGATACTTTTTATTAATTATGAAAGCTCAGCATTAGTCTAGGCTTGTCCCACTATCTCTTATAACTTAAATGAACATGTTTATTTTAATCTACATTCTGTCACATGGCTTGTTACTTCATCTTTCTGAACTGCCCATGTTGCTTCCACCACATTTAGCAACTCTGACTTCTTCTTTTCAGAGATCTCTCTCTGCCCAGAAGTCCCACCTTTACCTCTTGCCTAGCTATTAGCCATTCAGCTTTTTATTACACCAATCACAGCAACATATTTTCACACAATGAACAAATATCCCACAACAGACTAGTAGGTTAACATAGTAAAAATGGCCACCTTATCAAAAGCAATCTACATATTCAATGCAATCTCCATCAAAATTCAAACACAATTCTTTGCAGACCTTGAAAGAACAATGCTCAACCTCATATGGAAAATCAAAAAACCTAGGATAGCATAAATAATTCTGTACAATAAAGGACTTCTGGAGGTATCACTATCCCTGCTTTTAAGCTCTACTATAGAGCTATAATAATAAAAACAGTTTGGTATTGGCATTAAAAACAGATAGGCAGACCAATGGAATTGAATCAAAGACCCTGACATAAATCTATGTATCTATGAACACCTGATTTTTGACAAAAGAGCCAAAATTATGCATTGGGAAATAAAAAGCATCTTCAATACATGGTGCTGGCAGACAGACATGATTCTGGAGAAGGAGCTGAGAGTTCTTTGTTTTAATCTTCAGGCTACAGGAAGTGAGCTGTGTGTCACTGGGCACAGCTTGAGCATAAGAGTCCTTAAAGCCCACCTCACAGTGACACACTTCCTCAAACAAGGCCACACCCTCTCCAGCAAAGCTACACCTCCTGATGATGCCACTCCCTATGGAGCCATTTTCTTCCAAACTGCCACAGTATCTGTGTATAGATACATCAAATGCTCCAGCTCCCACCAACTTCTACAATAATCCTGCATAGGAAAAGGACAAAGTTCAGAAAAATCATTCATTGCTTAATATAACTTGAAAATTGCCTACCACAGAGCAGTAACCCATTAGGAATAATGTTTTAAAAGGAATGAAACTCACTTGGTTACTCATATGCTCACCTACTTTGTCTCCATCCTTGAAAATAAGAGATTGTTTAGTCACCTGGGAACAACTTTAGGTCCAAAGGATCAGTTGGGTGTTTCTGGAAACTTAAGTGTGATTATTTCTTTATAAAAGATTGTGCTGAGTTAAAAGTACAAGCTGTGTCTAAAGCCCCTAGCAATAGTCTGAACTGTGATAGCCACAAGAATAATTGACCTTCAAGAACTGTTGGAGCCCCCCAGGGTTCCAGCAGACTTGGGTCTGCTGAAGTCTGCTGGGACATGTTCGGGCCTGTTAGGGCCTGCTGGGGCCTGCTGGGGCCTGCTGGGGCCTGCTGGGGCCTGCTGGAGCCTGCTGAGGTTGGCTTACCCTCTTGGATGCTCAGATGGCTTTCTGTAAATGGGTGAAAGGATAATCTTTGCATCTACGCATTCTGGTGGATTTCAATTTATTAGCATTATCTTTCTCCACAGAACATTGCCCCCAGCAGACTAGGGAGTATAAACTTCTAGAGGTTTTATGCCAAACCCCAGCTTGCTGATGGCAAGCCTTCCTTGATATTTAATCAGGTGGAAGGGGTTTCTGTGTCACAGTATCTTACCCTTTGCTAGCAAGACTTTGTGGCCTCCTTCCAAAAGAAGAAAAGGAAGCTAGGCACGTATGTGAGGAACAAACAGGACTGACATGGTCATTGTTTTTTGAAGATTTGTACATTCTCCAACATGGGTCACGGGTTCTGGGGAGCTATTCTGAATGGGCTGATTTCTCACGTTCAGGAAATAGCACATCAGTCATCTGAGAGAGAACACTGATACTATGTAAGTTAGAGAAAGAGGCGGAACAATTAGAGAAGGAGCAATGGAAGGAGCCTAAGGAGGACAGTGACGGCAGTGCTGGTGATGAGCGCTTGAGTGACAACCCATCCATCGAGGTCTTAAAGTGTTCCCTGAGCAGGTGCAGAGATCAAAGCAGTCATCCACTGTCACCCTGTCTCTCTTTCTTACTTCCAAATCTGGAACATTTTATAAGGCAGTGTTTGCAGAATGTCACAGAAATTCTTGAAGGAAGGAATCATCCAAAGGGGAAATAGAATGTTCCTAGACTGTTTTCATGTAGTTAAGCATGAAATCATTTGAAATAGTCATTTTGAGCTCCCTATACCTTTAAAGAATCATTTTAATGGAGTGTCTTACCAGACTAAGGAATAGTTATAGTTCTCGATTTTATTGAAGACCACCTCTTGGTGTTTGTCCAAAAGAACTTCATCACAAACATGGATTTAAAACTTATAAGGAGTAACATGTATCTCAGATATTCATTGTATTTTGTATCTGGCACTAAAAATGTATGGAGTATTTTTAAAAATAAAAATGCTTGAGTTAGCTAATATTTCACTACAAGATAAACATTTCACTTAATTGCTTAAAATTAATTGATTAATTAATTAAGTAATCTTCACTTAAATGCTGAGGATTTACTATTGAAATACTCCTCAACTGCTGGGTATGAGGCTAGGCAGTCAATAGGTTCTAACACTGCTTTGAGGAAACTAGTAGAAGAGATGAATAATCTACTACGAGGCCTGCACTATGTGACCAGAAAATTCAGAAAAGTGAGAAGACATGCTAGGCTACAGAAATCCATGGAGATCACAGTGCAGTCCCGGGGAATCCTGTTGGGGTGGTCTAACTCAATGTGCATTCGTTTATTTATTTAGTAAACAACTACAAAACAGTGCATTACATTCAAGCGCATGTTGAGGGCAGTGCCGGCTCAGGAGGAAGGGCAGTTTTAGAGTAGGAAACTGCCCAAGTGAGCTTGTAAAGTATCAACTACAATTTGTAGTACGGTGAAACCTGACTCACCCTTCCATATTATTGATACAGAAACTGGGTCAGCATGACAGAAAGAACCGGAATCCTGGACCAGGGACCTGGAAACAGTAAGTCTGGGTAGGTATCAAGATTCCCTCTTGCTTTTTATTTCTCCAGCTAGGGAATGGAGCATTGAGCTTTCAGAGCAGACACACAAGCTCAGGTTCTCTAGGACAGATGTCCTGGTACAGTTCATTTTATATGTTTGAAAAGGATTGTTCCTGAGAATGCCTCAAAGAACTGGTGAGGATGTAGAGCTAAAACAGAAAGAAAATGAAAAAGAAAACTGGAGAAAGAAGGCAGGAACAAATGCTCATTGTGGGCAGACTCTCTTCTAAACTTGACTTCTAGTCTTTAATCAAAATCAATAAAGGAGGCATTTAATCCTATCATATCAATAAAGGAAGAATTGTCTCATTTTATGCATGAATGAACTAAGCCTTGGGATGGCTATGAATCTTGCCCAAGCTTATACATCTAGCAAGTTGTGGAATGAAGAGTCCAACTCCTGTTTATAAAGCTTCTATCAGGTTTCTGGTCTTAAAATTGTATTGACTCTAAGGACAAGAGCACTCAGGGTACTTTACACGTGACTACTCACCTTTTCTCTGAGGATGACAGTACAATGCTAGCCTGCCCTGCCTAGCTTCTCGCCATTTGGTTTGGTTGCATTTGTGGTGGTGGCAGCTAGAAATCATGATTTTTTTTTTTCCTTGCAGTATCACATAATATTCACCACTCTCTTACATTCTTAATATTAGTTCCACTTTATAGGACCAGGGACCATGGCTGGATTGAGGCCACCTTTCTTATAAAGCACAGAGGTAGGTCTTAGTCAGAGACTTTCAGTTCCAAGTCTGTCTTGCTGGGCTAAGGTTGTGGCTTTGGGTAGATTGCTTGTATAGGATGTGCAAGACTCTGGGTTCCATCTCTGGTGTAGGGAAAATACCCAAGTCCATATTACTTTTCTTATATTTAGGTTTCTATATAGTGATATTTTACTTGTATTGAAATGTGATTTTATTTGTATGTCAATAAAGTTGCCTTGAGGTCAGAGCAAGCCAGAGCAGAAGCCGAGCAGTAGTGGGGCACGCCCTTAATCCCAGCACTTGGGAGGCAGAGCTAGGCGGATCTCTGTGTGTTCAAGGACATAGCCAGTATAACAGACACACGCCTTTAATTTTAATACCAACCATAGAAGACCTGGAGGTCTGTACAAACAGGCAGTGACGAGGAGGTCATGTGGCTGGGTTTACAACCAATGAGGGAGGAGAACAGAAAGTCTTTAAATAGACAGGATGCACAGAAGTAGGTCTCTTGCGGAGAGGAAGAACAGCAGAAGCAGTGAAGGGTAAGGTTTCCCGCTTTGGCTCTGACCTCGTGTTTTTTAACTCTGCAACTGGCTCTGTGTTTCTTATTTAACAAGCAGGATACATCTACATTTCTGCATCACAGAAAGGAACAATTGCTTGCAGGTAATTGAAGGCCAACAGTAGCAGGTCTACTATTTCCAGTTTGGGATGGACTCCAGAATTTGAGAATTTTATCAGCTTTGTTTTTCTGTCTGCACCTGAAATCCTTCCCCTATATTTTGTTCTGGAGCCAGTTTTTAGGGGCTGAGTCTGACCAGTTATCCAAGAACAAGATGCCAGGCTCCAGATGTCCTGCTATAAACTCCACTTTGCAGAGATGTCCGGGCCCCACAATCTGTCTGCATAATATCCTTTCTCTGTAGAGAAAGACATTAGAAAAAGGATGACTTTCTAAGGCAAGGGACAGGACAGGCACCTCCACTATTGTGTGATAACCATCTGTTTAAGGAGTTAATTGGTCTCTCACCTTCAATATAAAAAATGCACCTCCAACTTGAGGTCATTGTATAGTTCTTACATCAAAATCTTCATTAAACCAAACCCCAAGTTGTGGCATAGACCACACTTTATTTTTCTTCCTTCCTTTTTTTCATTTTCTTTTCTCTCCCTTCTTTCTCTTTTCTTGCTTTTTTTATGTCATGGAAATTGAAATGACTGCCAGGAAGGCACAGAGAAAGCTTGTGTGACAGATGGAAGAATTTCTGAGGCCAGGGAAGTCTGTAATTTATATTTCTTAGGGCCAGTACAAAGCACTATCCAAAGAGTCCAAACTGCCATGCTTCAGGAGGCTGGCCACTGAGCTGCTAAATGTGGACTGTCTGATAGCTTTGGGATTTCAGGATGTAATGATCAGACAAAATCCTTGTCCTCACAAAACTTACAATTTTTTAGGTTTTTACCTCTCTCAAAGGTGGGTTCTAAAATGAAGGCTGAACTCATAATGAGGCAGAGTAAGAACTACTCAGGATGATTTAAGAGCATATTTTAAAGATGTGTCCATCCTCTTTTCCCCAACAAACGTAAAACAACTATACTATCTGCTTGTTACTGTGTCAAAAACATCACCACTTGGGGTGGATTGCTGGCATCTTATGAATGTGGAATTTAGAAACATGATCTTACTAGCATGGAAACATTTTTGATGAGCACCTCAACATGTGGTTACTTTTTCATCCAACACAGACATCTGAGGACAAAACTCTGGGCAGTGGAGAGACCCTGCAGGTGGATGAACAACATGGAAAGGTAAGACAGTAAAAAGAGAACATGGTTGTGTATAGTGTTACTGGCTGCTCTTTGGCATCTTCACAAAACCTTGTAGTAAAATGTTGTAAAGATTTGTCTTCACTTTACAAAAATACAGAATGAGAGTGACTTACATGAATAGTGAAGATACTGTTTGCTTCTGCTATTATCCAAGTCTTTGAGGACTCCCTGTTATCCACCTTCACCCTCTGTTTAACTACTGAGGGAACTACGCTCATGATTACTATGGCCAGCTAATAATTCTGGTAAGGGATGCTGGGGAGAAAAGAGCCACTAAATGAATATTCATTCACTGCTTCTTTTTCAGTTTTAAGCTGTTGAACCAATGAGGAGACAGAATATATATATTATCTATATAATCCTTCCTACAAAGGACTAAGATGATGAGTAAAACTCAACCCACTCCAGGATCCATCTACTTCTCCAAATGACTTAATGACAACAATGCAATCAATTGCTAGCCTCTGATTCTGGTGTCACTGCTACATGGAATGCCTCCCAGTGCTACCCATGTCTAAAATAGCCCTTCTGTTGTCCATAAAGCTCTTCCTTCCTCATGGCCTGTATAGGCCACTCTTTTGACTTCTGACAGGTCTTACCATTTTCTTTACTGTTCTGCACTCTCAGACGCCAAGTTCTTAGGTATTTGTACTCTAACTAAGCTGTCCACAATTTGCGGAGAGAGCTGGGGCCTTACACATGTCTAGCATTTAATGAGCCACACGCACTTGCAGTGTTTCTGAATTGAATTGAATCATTTATCTGCAATTCCATTTCAATGCTAAGTTGCTAGCCTTAAGTTGGGATGAACAGTGCCAAAGAATAGAAGAGAAATATTAAAGTTGGTCAAGTCTTCAGTAGAACACTAGAAACCCTAAATTCTCTCTGAGGTTTGGAAGGAACACATGCTCTGAATTCACAATTGTTCATCCCTGGGAGCCAGAAGGTAGAAATAGGGTGAAGGGAAACTGAGAGGAAAGGGAGATAAAGTACAGGGGAGGGGACCTGGAGACTGCATTTGAGGCTACAGCTATGAGGGCAGTTCAGGCCAGGGTTTTGTAGTATGGTATAGTTCTGGAGGAAAAAAAAAGACACCACACCAGAAAAGATATTCAGCTTATTATATATGAACTCATAGAAGGAACTGGGGTAGGAAAGAAGGGAACATTCTAGAACTAGAAATGTAACTGTGGACATGAAAAAAAAATTGAATAAGAAACCTTAGACCCAGATCCTAGAAACCGTGGTGTACATTGGGTGTTAAAAGCATGCAGTGTCAGCCAGGGTGGATCTTGCAGAACCTCCAGCTCATGGGAACCTGTTTCCTTTCCCTATCCTCAGAGAAGAAGACTCCCGGAAGGGAAGGCAATGTCACGAGGTGGGGTGCTGGGGAAATGGGGCTGAGAGAGTTTGTTTATTCAGCAGGTAATTTGCCTCCCTAATCTTCTGGTGCTGAGGCCACAGGCCACCCATATTGGGTGGCAGATTACACCTTGGCCAAAGGCAAGATCAGGCTCTGGGGAGAAAAAGGCAAGTAGAGAGCAAAGCTTTACTTAACAACTCTATGAATAACCCCCTAAACTCTGTTGTTCTGACGGTGTCGACTCCATCATTTGTTCTGGGCTCTCTGGTTGTCTTTGCCACCATGAAGCTTGCATATTCCTGACGTGAGACCTGTTACTGCTGGAAGAAAGTAATTTGAAGTTGGAAAACATCCAGAAGACACAGGCAGGTGATGCTTTCGCCTTCACAGGGATGGCGCCTGTCCATGGCCTCAGGCACAGTGGTGGTCTGTTTTCCCAACTGTAAAGTGGGATAATGACTCTGCTTTGACAGAAGCACCATGGGAACAAAGCTTCACCAAGTCTCTCCTTTGAAGTCAGTGTGTTGTTACTGGGCTAATGCCCTCACCCTCTCCCTTTGAAGGCACAGGCACAAAGCTGAGTGCATCTCAAGCATGCTTCTCTTACTCTCTTTTCCTCCTAGCAGAACTGTAGGAAGGGTGCCTCACATGGTTGAGAGGTTAAATGGGAAGAGGCAATATTTGAGAGGCAGGAGATAAACTAGCCAGTGAAGAACTTCAGATACCAGCAGCTTTCATGAGCATAGTAATTCAGTGCCTATTATTGCCAGGAGCACCACCCTGGACACTGGCTGACTTTATAAAGTGTTCCCTCAGAATGCTGCAATGTCTAGAAAAACTCTGGGTATTTTCAGGGGCTGCTTGTTGATTCTAGAAGCACCATTTACAGTGTGATAAGGACCACATGATCCTGGACAGCAGTCAAAGGAGCTGGAAGTTGGAGAATTTGTTTTCCAGGGTGGGTATGTGTCCTTCTGTGGTGGTAATGTGGCAATTTCAACGGGAATTCCAACTTGTGAGACATGTGCCTTTATATTCAGATTTGACCTCAGCACAAAAACTGTGGGCCCCATTTCCCTCTTCCCAGACTGATTCTATTAATTTCCCCCGATGGCACGTACAACCCTGCAGTGACGCAGCCCTCGACGCGCTCCTTATCCATCTCTCAGCAGAGAGGCCATTTGGATGAATATATGTTCCCCATTTTCTTTGCATTATAAATTCAGTGTTGTGGGGAAAGGAACAAAATGTAATGGCAAGGCCTCCACAGAGAAATGTCCCTATTTGAGAAGAGGCGTTTTATAGGGGGACAATTGACAGCCTCCCACTACACTGGGCATATTTTTTTTTTTTTTTCTGTACAACTGCATCACTGCTAATGATAAATGAAGAATGTTTGATAGCTGGCTCCATTGTCTGACAGCTACAGTTTTGGCCAGAGGGCCATGGCAGGCTTTAGACTTCTGTTCAAAATGAGTTAAACATATTAGGCATTATGAAGGCACAGAAGCCTCCAGAATGAGCGCTGAAATGAGAGATCCGGGTCGGCTCCTGGGTACACAACTTGCAAAGCAGATGTCATTCTAATAATGTGTGATATAGAACATGCCTGGCCTAAACCCTGCTGGATGAAATATGAAGCCCCGTTGGTGATATTTAATACCATTTTATGAGGTGCCATCTTATAAAGACAATGCCCGCCGTATGTGGAATGCTTAAGGTATTTTGCCAAAGGCATAGGGAGGTATCCGGAGTAAGTAGAATTTTTATTATTTTATAAGCCTTTACTTTGTAATATTTCTGTTTCCACATTATTGTGAGGGCTCACTGCCCTAACCCTTTGTTGAGGAAACCTGATGAGCGGCTTGCCACTGGATTGACGGATAGCCCTTGCTGTTCTGGAAGAGAGAACTGGTTCTTACCTGCATGCATTCTTCAAAAAACCCTCCAAGAAGAAATGCAGCTTTGCTACAAGCATTCTTCAAGCAGGGACTTTGAGGCCAGCATACAAAAATATTGCCATTTTCCAAGTGGATCATCTCTAGGGCTAATGGGGGATTTGTGTGGACTGCTGCTACTAGAACAATTTCTCCTTCCTCTACAGATTCTGATGTGGAGAAGCCAGAAAAGCTGCTAATTTGGGGTTCCCTTCAGGGCATCCCAAGGTGGATGACGCTTGCGAATAGTAGCAATAGTAGCCAAAGGATAGCCAAAGCATTATTGTGGGGCTTGCTGCTTGAAAGTCCTAAAAACATCTGAGTGTGTGAGCCAAGATGGCTCAGGGCCAGCAGTTTCCCTGTGAGGTGTGTGCGGTGCAGACAGGCAGGCTGGTAATGAGAGTGCCCCCTTCGAAGCCCATCACACCCACATGTGTTGTTTGAGCACCTTCACATTTACCACCACGTTCTCCATAAGACATTCCAAAGCGAAGAGCCGCAGAACTACAGGATTCTCAGGGAAGGCAGCACATACTACATTTTCTGAGCAGTGCCTGTTCTGTGTATCTGATGTTCTGGGCAATGTCATTTGCCGGGGGAATCTGTTATGTGACATGTCCTGCACAGTTACTCATGCAACAGAGGAGAGTTTTCTTCATTTTGTTGTTGTATTATGAAGAATTATCTTTGGGCTTTGAGTTAGGTTTAGGTTTCAGACAGTGCAGGAATACGTGAAATAGTCTCCCACATCATATGCTAAATTATATAAGCAAGGACAAAATTCAAAATCCAGGACAAGCTATTTGCATACATCTCTGCCTAACAAATGTGAGTGTTCAAGTCAGTGTGAGTGTGAGTGTGAGTGTGTGTGTGTGTGTGTTCACACATTTATGTAGACGTCTTCGGCTTCCATCTTATTGATGATAAGGTCTCTCTCTCTCTCTTTTTTTTTTTTTTTTTTTTGGTTTTTCAAGACAGGGTTTCTCTGGGTAGTTTTGCACCTTTCTTGGAACTTGCTTTGTAGCCCAGGCTGGCTCGAACTCACAGAGATCCGCCTGGCTCTGCCTCCCAATTGCTGGGATTAAAGGCGTGCACCACCACTGCCTGGCTTTTTTTTTTTTTTATCTGAGGATTGAACCCAGGGCCTTGCGCTTGCTAGGCAAGCACTCTACCACTGAGCTAAATCCCCAACCGAGGTCCCTCTTTTGCTGTTTGTCTGTCGGTATACCAGGCTGACTGGCCCAAGCTTCCAGGGATTCTCCTTATAGGAACTCTGAAGTTATAAACCCTGAGGATTCAAACTCAGGTCTCAATGCTTGCACAGCAACAGCTTTTTTGCACTGGGCCAGCTCTTGAACCCACCACAGTGTTCTCTAGTCACCCTGAGCATACAGACAATGCCAGACTTTATTGATGAGTGTGTCCCCTAGATAGGATGCTAGAATGGCTACTCATCACCACTATTTCAAAACTCTTTTCTATACATATTTTGGTGTTTATTTTCCCATGGGTTTATGCCAATTGTTATGTTCTCACTAATGGATAACTGAATTAAATATCACTAACTGATAAACTATGGCAACAGAAGGAAAGGAAATGTCCCTCTGTTACAATAACACACATTTTGGTAATATCAGGGAAAGTAAGGCACCGAGAGAGGCGCTGTTGAACTGAGCATACATGTAACATGTATGGAGGTTCAAGAGTTATTAAAATTCAAAGCACTTTGGATTCAGGTTGTTTCACAAATGTCTCAGATCTTCTTCCTCTACTGTAAAGAAACCAAGATTGGACATTAAAGCCTGTGGACATGGGGTGTGCTTGCTTGAAGATTTGAAGAACATAATCTTCTGAAGGGACCAGAAAATTGCAGATAGCCTGCCTGTGTGTTTTACCCTGAAGTAAAGTTGGAATCATTTATTTAGGTTATGTGGAGTCACATGCTTTAGCCACTGATTATCTCACAATATGCCCCTGTGCAGATGACTTGAGTCTATCCACGTTCATATTCTTGGTACAATAGCAAGTAGAATGGCAATTGTCTACAATGAGATGGGTGTCTGTGCCTACATTTGTGGGAGAGGGTTGGTATTTGAAATATGGTGACCGAGTGATGAGCAGGGGATGAATACAGATTTTGGAACTTGATGTCCCATGTCTGCTTTTTTGTACAAATAACCTTGAGAAGATATGCTAGTCTTTCCCAACCCATTTCCTCATCTGTAAAAGAGGATAGTTATATTTTTCCCCACCGGCCTTGCACTATTTCTTGGACTACAACATGATATAATGTGCAACCTTTGACATTGTCCATGAATGAGTTACCTCTGCTGTGGTTGCCACTGCTTTGAGGACCATGACCATGACTGCTATTCATCCTGTACACCCTCACTCTGTGCTCTGTGGCTAGCAGGATAAACACTGTTCTCATTTCTATCCTGCTTTGCTTTTGAGGAAATTCATGTGCTGGACTGCAGTCTGGGAAACCAGTCTTTATCCTATTCCTTTCATTTTATACCCTATACCTTCTTCATTCTATACCTTCTTCATCTTATACCTTCTTCATCCTATACCGTATACCTTCTTCATCCTTTACCCTATGCCTTTTTCATCCTTTACCCTATACCTTTTTCATCATATACCCTATACCTTCTTTATTCTACACCCTATACCTTCTTCATCCTATACCCTATACCTTCTTCATCCTATACCCATGAAATGAGGGCTTCCACCAACCAGAGTTTTTCACAAAGGTGGGTGGCTTTCATGCTCACAAGTACCTGGCTATAAGCTGAGTAATTATTTTGGGAAATCTACACAAATGGTATTTACCAGAAGAAAGATCAATGATGTGTATATAAGTAGAAAAAGAGGGATTAACACTTGGCTCGCCTATGTGCCACTCAGGAGAGAAGGAATCTCTGCCTGGTAACCTACAGGGTACAGTTAGGATGGGCACGTTTGACATCTTAGATGCCAGCTATCTACAGCTTCTCTGTGTTCAGTCCTTTTGACTTCTGCTGAGGTTCTTCTTACCATGAGGTTCTAGCCTTGGACACAGAGAGTGCCTAAGCAGCTAGACTCAAGGATTTTGGTTTGGAAATAATCTAATCACTATAAGTACATAAATGACTCCTCAGAATTTACATGGGTCTCTTGAGCTTGAATTTCAGGAGTCTTCCAGAGAGAAATGGGCTGCTATGGTAGCATAGAGTCTGTTAGAAATGCAGGATAAACACATGAAAGAAATGAATATGAGGACTCATGGAATACAGCATCTGTGCCCTTCCCAGGAAGACATAACTTTTGATAATCTGTCTTGTGACACCATTGCCTCTGATCAGAACTCTTCAAATATTACAGGCAAAGTCAGTTCACATATCAGTAAGTCACTCTACTATTGGCTTCCTTGATTCATTCTCTCAGTAAGTGAAAGCCGTGCAGAGATAGGGTCAATTAAACATAGTTTGTTATGTATCACATCCTGGCCTTGATTAGGTTTATTTTTCTTTTTTGACCCCTTCCATTAATTTTTTAAAAAGTGGTTTAAGGCATACAATAATGGTAAAGTTATGGAGTATGCAGTTTGATATGTTATGAAGTATTTTTATATTTACAGAACTATTGCCATAACTAAGGTAGTAAAAATGTCTCCCTCCCATTGCTCAAAGATTCCTAGTATCTTTTTAACATTTATATCTACCACATTAATCAGCAAATTTGTCATTGACTTTTTGCTCTAGTCCATATGCTAAACCATGCTCTTGTTCTATGTCATTGTAGTCGTAACTGAGGACCATTTTAACCTCCTTCAACTCCAGTGTCTAGTGAACTTTTCTGGATTCACTATTGCACTTCCTACTCTAATACTTCTCCATTAATGACCTCCTTGTCTGGATCCTGCCCCACATTTTTCTGCTAGAGTCATGTTATTTCATGGACCTGCTGGGTGGTCCACCTGCTTAACTGCTGCATCCCTGACACTGACTTACTGGCAGCTTGCTTCTGTCTCTTGTTCACTGTCAGTTTCTATATGGCAAATAATTTTGTACTGCCACTGCTCAGTGCCAGACCCTTGTACTGTCTAGGATCTAGCTGGCTCCGTTTCCCCACTGCCAGATTCTGGAAGTGTTCCTGAAGAGCTGATTGACAATAGTGACCTAATCAGGTTTTAGCTTTTGAACATCTTGGAGTGAATCCATCCCTTGTCATTTGAATTTTGTACTGCTAAGAAAACATCAACTTCTAAAATTAAACCAAGACAATATTGGCTATTTTTTAATTCCTAAAGCTCCTTTGAGTCACAAGTTACCTCAGTGGTACCAGCAGGAGAGCCACTGACCTACAGGTAGGTTGAACTGAGTTACTAGTGAGAAGACGATTTGGATAGCTGGAAAGAGAATAAGTTATGGAGAGAACTTGATCCCAGATGGTGAGGACAATCAGGGTATTGCAGATACGATGGGTCTGTTTTCTGGAGGATCACTATGGCTTTCTGTTTTGAACACTCAGAGTTTTCTTTACTTGGAGTTGCCCAAAGGACACAGATCAATACAGCTTCTCCACCTCTGTCTCCATTAACAGGAAGGAGTGAGCTTGAGCAGCAGTACATTTAACTCAGTTTTTTAGCATGTGTAAAGTTAGTACCACGGTCAGATAGAGCTACTTGGTGTTAGAGTTAATTGGCTGAAACCATTTCTTCTCTCAAGTTTCTTACAGTTTAGTGGACAGGGAGGAAAAACTCCTGATCTAATATCAAAAGTTGTCTTGTGGGCGCTTCCTCAGCCCTGGAGCCAACCTGTTGAAGGAACTTTTCTTGCCTTAGCTCATCTCACACCTCAACCTTAGACCTGACTTGGGACAACCTCTGCCTAGGGTGGTCATTATCACCACAGAGATGTTCACAGAACACTGATGCTTGACCTGCATTTGTGGTAGTTCCACTCTAAGTGAAAGACAGTGTGCTCATCCTGGTGAGATGCTCCACTGTGGGGACCTGGAAACAGTGGTCATCCTTTTGCATGCATCACTCACTGAGTCTTCATTTCTGGATTGCTCTTTGTACCCAACTGAAGTTTTTCCTGCATGTCCTATGAAATAATCAATGATGTTTTTGTTCCTAATAGTGTTTTCTTCTAGGAGATGAAACTGTGGAGGGAGCTCAGAGTGAACAAGATAACTAGGACACATCCTTCTAGAACTCTCCTACCTGTGAGGGGAAAGTGCAGAACCACAGACATGTCTTCATGTTCCTGAATATCCTCAGGAACACTGCTTGTTGTTAGTGACATTAGCCAGCAGTCATTCATCCTAACATACTCATTTTTAATTCAAACTAGTGCTGTATCCAGATACTATTAGTTGTTTAGGAATCTTAGTATATTTCCAAAATACAATTAATTTATATTAATAAACTTAATATATCAATTCACATAGGTTTTTTAAAATATGGTCTCATATAAACATGTAAGAAAAAACACACATCTTCAGACTTCTTCAAAGATTGACAGTGGCAGCTCTAGAGTATTGTGACATTGTCTGGTGTTCATAAGGTGCTCTATTGATTTGAACAGCCCTTTTCAGACCAGTAAGCTTTATACTGGGTCTCTGCCATCTGTTAAACTGTAAAACTAGCCTTAGCCAAACACCTTTATGTCTTTCTTTGATGGAATTGATGTTATTTGTATGGTTTTATGCATGTTTATAGGGAGACAAAAGAAAATAAAGGAAACAATGTGAATAGCATAAATCCTACTGTAGTTAGAGTTTTCCTGCCTGGCCCACAGTCAGGAAAAATCTCTCTCACCCACCAGTACCACAGTCGCTCAGACCCAACCAAGAAAGCACACAGAGACTTATATTGTTTACAAACTGTATGGCCATGGCAAGCTTCTTGTTATCTACTTCTTTTATCTTAAATTAACCCAGTTTTATAAATCTATACTTTGCCACGTGACTCGTGGCTTACCAGTGCCTTACATCCTTCTTGCCATGGCGCAGTCCAGCGGTGTTCTCTGGAGAACTCTGCTTGGTCCACCTCCAGTGTCCAGGGTCCCAGAACCAAGCGAGACCTCTCCTCTCGATCCTGGGTCTTCAGCTTCCTCCCTCAGCCCCGCCTTGTGAGAGTGACCATTACTGAAGCCTCAATGAGGGTTGGAACTTCCAGGCCAATGCTGAGATGGCTACCTACTACATCCTACAGTTGGTGATGGAGCATCAGTGTGTGACCCATATAGATAAGTAAATGAATCCCCATCTTTTTAATTTGGCATGCAGTTAAATTTCTTCTCTTCCTATAGCTTTTTCCTTGAACCAACTTGTGTTTTAGAAGGATTGGGCAACTGTGATATGTAGGGAAATAGTGCAGTAGTGTCTCTTTAGAGTAGGAAGTAAATAAGAATAACAACACTCCCCTGCACAATGCACCTAGATATAAATCAATCATTAGATTGTTTTACTTTTTAATCACTCATTTAACATCTGTTTATTGTCCTCATATATACACTAGACAACTAGGGACATAAATATAAATTTGCAAAGTCTCTTCCTCAAATGTGGCTGATAATGATCTTTATTTCTTTAAAACAATTAACTTCCAGCACAGAACACACCTTACAGGCTAGATTCCTTAAGTTTGTACAAAAAGAAGTCAATTTCCCAAAACATGTTCTGTGGAACACTAGCCTGGATGTATCTTGGAATACACACACACACACACACACACGCACGCACGCACACGCACACACACACACACACACACACACACACACACACACACACGGTGGGGAGGTAAGAGAGGGAGAGAAAGAGTGAGATCTGTAACCAATGGTGTTTGGAAAATGACTAGCTTTTACCTTATTTGAGGAGTCACAAAGCACAGTCATATATTTAAGACTGAAAATTTTTTACTAACTATTGTTTAATCCAACATTTCCAAGCTCATTTAATTGGGGTACCCCTCTCTAAAGTAAGTGTAATAATTCCCATGGAACTCATTTTAGGGAAATGCAGGATTAAGTAAAATGCCCAGAAAAAGCGTTCAGTTTCTCCCCTGACTTTGTAGCAGAGGCATCATCCCTTAGAGGCCTCATTACTTTGCCTTTTACACTTTTGCTCAGTAGCATTGGCAATAATGGCATATATATTTAATATACAGACTATGCATACATGTATATGTATAGTTTATAAAATTAAATAACAGAAGACCCCAAAACATACCAGCCTTAAAATTGGACCACTTTCTCTTCAAATGTAGCTCTTACAAAATTACAAATGCTTCCAGGAAAATCTTAGGTACATTTCCATCCCAAATCACCTGGACTACTTTTCTATTATCAACTGCATGAGTAGAATTTAATGAGACCAGCTCAAATAAAACTTGCCCTCATACTGCCTTTGGTTGTCGATTTCCATTTCCTGAACATCACTGATGGGGTTCCACCCAGACTCCTTGCTGAATCTTTGAGGGATCCTTGTATGCTTAAGAACCATAAATCAAGGTTAATTGAAGAAAAATGAGAGAAAATGTGTTTTTATGTTGCTCTGATGGAGCTGAGTCTGGCCAATAATTGCAAAACAATGTGTAGTTGAAAAATAGAAGCTGACAATTCAAAGCAGCAGATATTGATTGCATGGGATTCCAGGATTGTACAGGACGACGCAGTCCCCTTTCCCCCCGTGATTCCTTGGGAAGGGCTGGGAAACCAAGTACATATTGCTACAGTAATCATCTTCAGTGAACTAGTATTTGGTTGAACCAGTCCTTTGTTTTGGGTTTCCAAAGTTGACTTCGTTCCCTTAGCAGTGTGGTACAGATTTCTTTTATGTACAGCTCTTGTGTCAGGCATCATGAGATATCCCCAACCTGCTTCCTTCTGGATATTGTTGCTACAGTCAAATGGGAAATACATAGAAATAAGAGATTAAAAAATGTAAATTTTATAAACAGAAATCAAAGGTCCTAAATCCTTAGCAAAGAAAAGCTAACATAAGTAAGAACATTAAAACACACACATAAATAGTGCTTCCAGGCTGAATATGTTAAATAATTCAACAGTTAAGTCATAAGCGTTCTTAAACTTAAGTATAAAATGCCCTTGACAATATTTCACAGTCGTGCATTTCTTTAAAATATTTAGCATTCTCATTAAAGAGAATGACTTTAGTTTATATATTAGTTACACTCCTGCTTGTTAATATGAGGGAGTTTAGGAGAAAACAGCATTCTTATGTATATAAGCAAAAGGCAATTTACATACAAAGTTGGACAACTATTCACTTTTTATTTATTTCTGAATCATCAGCATCTATGTATAGCTATACAACATTTAAACAAATCTGTTCCTTAATGTGCGATATTAATATTCTCGACCCCAAAGTGCCATTTGCTAATGCCATTGTGAAGACAGGTTCCTTCAAAACTACATGGAAGTCTGTGCTTTAGAAAGACTTAATGAACCTTACACTTTTTGGAATCCCGACACTGTAATGCCTATTACATATTCATTGCCCGAATGGAAGACTTCCTTTAACTCTGCGATTCCTGGTCTAGTTCTCTGTAAAACATTGTCAAAAGTCACCAGAGACTCTCATGGAAAATTGTGACTCTTGATAGCTGGTTGTAATAGGGAGTTGCAGAGTGGGGAAGCCAGGAGTCTATCGCCCCACAGGGAGACGTTCTGACAGACAAATGGATGGATAATACAATTTTTAGACATAATGGGATGAAAAAGTTTATGCCAGAAAGAAGTGAATTAAAGTTATTACTTTAAAAGAAAGTCTGAAGTTTGAAATAATCAGAATTTCCAATGTGTGCTTCATTTTCCTGCTTATATGCAGAAGAGATTTCTAGAACAGCGGTACTGTCGGGGGATGTAGAGTTACTAACGAAGCCTCCATAAAATTTTAGCTACCTCTTTGGAAGTATCCACACTATTAAATACAGTAGGTTTGTTTCCTCCCATATTTTAATGAAAAAAATCTAACATTGTTCTTTCACGTTTCCACATTCCCATCACAGAAAACAAAGGGGCTATGTGCAGGTATGGGACATAAAGGGAGACAGCCTAGTATCAATTTCACCTCAGTGAAAAGGCTCCTAAATGCTTAGTGACAGGGGCAGTGGGTCTCTGCTGATGCAGTGAAAACTGATTTGAAAGACTTAACGCCCCCTATGTCTTGATGCCAGCTTGAAGACCAGCCTAAAATTGTCCCTCTCTCCTTAAAATACACCTCCTCACCACTCACCTTCATCCTCTTCACTTTCTCCATTTGCTTTGGACCCTTAGGAATCACTGACATTCTACTTCATTTACCTGAACACTCATCCATCCTCCCTGTACACAGCACTGGACCCTGCTGTCCCTTCCCCTGCTACTGTTCTTACTTCTTTGCACAAATGATAGTCATGGAGTCTCTTTTGTGCTCAAGTCTGGAGAGCACTCTGACTTTTCGCCTTCACATTTCAAAGTGTCCCAGGTTGGGACTACTGTGAAGTGAGTAAGGAATCCTCAATGGCAGACCAGCAACTGCTTGTTTCTTCATGCACCCTAAGGCTCCTTCTTCCTGGGCCCTGGGTCCAGCAGAGTGCTTGGCGCACAGCTGGAGCTCCATCTACACCTGGCAAAGGTGAAAGTGTCCTCCTCGAAGGACATAAAGCAGATTGCACTTTTGTCTGAAGACACATCTTAATAAAATTGTCTTCTTCTTAAAATTTTTGAAGTCAGGTAACTATCAGTATATCCTACCTGCTAGAAAATGATTTGATTTAATTCCACAGAAAAAGGAATAGCTGTTCTTGGGAGGAAAAAGCACCCCCACCTCCCCACCCCATGCTAAGTAGGGGCTGGAAAGAAGGCTCAGCAGCGAAGGGTGTTTGGTGCTCTTGCAGAGGACCTGACTTTGGTTCTTAGTGTCCGCTCCTGTAACTCCAGAACCAGAAATCTGATGCAGTCTTTTGGCTTTTATGAGTACCTACATGAATGTACACATATGCATACACACACACACACACACACACACACAGAGAGAGAGAGAGAGAGAGAGAGAGAGAGAGAGAGAGAGAGAGAGAGAGAGAATACATCTTTTCTTAAATGTTTGGTATTTGCCCTTCCTAGGACACAACTGATAGAATTGTCAGGTTGCAAAGTTGTTCTCTTAGTGGTGCCACATAATAGTTTTTAAAAATCATATCCAATGAACTTGGGAATCCTGAGCATCAGAAGAAAGCAGGAAAGGCTGAGCTATAGCTAATGACAGAATACTTGCTCAATAAGAAGGAGTCCTTAGGCTCAAAAACCAGCATTATACACAAACTCACACATGCAAGCGCACACACCAAGAAATACTAAGAATAGTCATTGATACCCAGTTGTAAACATGTAATCCCAGCACTTAGGGTTGAGGTAGACAATCAAATGGAGGATAAGCATGAACTACAGAGTTCTTGTCTCAAAAAAGAAAAAGAGCTGGGCAGTGGTAGTGCTGGTCTTTAATCCCAGCACTTGGAAGTCAGAGGCTGGCAGATCTCTGTGAGTTTAAGGCCAGCCCAGTCTATAGCGTGAGTTCCAGGATAGCCAGGGCCACATAGAGAAACCTTGTCTGGAAAAAAGGGGTGATAGAAAGAAAAATAGTAAACAAAAAGTAAAGGAAAAGAGAGAGAAAGTGATAGAAAGAGGTGAGATTTCATCATTCTCTTTCACTTAATTCATTAACTGATGACTTATGTGTTCAAAGGGCTAAGCTGTGGCACATGTATAAACAACCAACATTCTGGCTACTCACAGATTCCTAGGCACTACTATTGAACCCCAGTGCTCAGCATTAGTGGGAAAGACTAACCATACACTTTGGGAGATGAGTTTTGAAAATAATGTACAATGCTCATGACACATAAATCAAAACATTACATTGTCTATCATGATGTAATTTTGACAATTATGCTTTAATAAAGTAGGGACAACACTCAAATTAATAATAAGTTTGTGATGAAATTCAAGTTTTATTTGTTTATTTAAAATTTAAATAACTTTGTGTGTGTGTGTGTGTTTCTGTGTGTATAGACTGGCAGGACTTGGTTCTCTCCTTCCACCATGTTGGCAGTGGAGAATAAACTAAGTCATTAGGGTTGACAGTGAGCTTCCTTATCCACTGAGTCTACCCCCATTTGAACTTTAGGAGCATCACTTCGTTCAAAGCAATTACAAACTCAACTTTCACTTGGAAAGTGAAACTCCAGTGTCTCAACTTTAGAATCATCCATGGACTTTTTATTCATAGGCTACAGATGTAGATGGAGTGTTTATATTTCTTTTGATGCTTTATAATAGCATGGTTGTGTTTCTAATGGAGACATAAGGATAATTATATTAATCAGGATACCTTTGTGGCAGCAGAGCAGTAGTAGGAAACATCCGCTAACTCCTCATGTTAGTTCATGAGACACTTTCTATGATGTTATCCCTTCTGATTCACATAGGATTCCTGTGGCATGCAGATGTTAGAACCCCTAGCATATTCAAAACAAAGGCAGAGAGAAGCCCAGGAATTTAACTAAGGTCAGATGGTAAGAGCATGGACTGACCATTCTGTTTTCAAGCCAAATGGAGAGAACATTCCTTTCCTGATATCATTAAAGTATATCAAAAACCACATCACACAGTAAAACCATCACTGAGTTATTCTATAAAGCATGCCAAGAACTACAGGCCTGGCTTCTAATAGTTTAATTATATGTGCTTGCATTAGCATATTATATGCATTAAAGTACTTCTGGGGGTTATTTGATGCTTGCTGGGATGACTTCTGGGTTTTAAAAAGTCATAGC